>NW_028226660.1:27500-29076 GCF_052327205.1 Somniosus microcephalus
CTTGACGCGCCGGCTGTCCGAGCAAGCCAGGGGCAAGGGGCATCCATAGGTACCAGAAGGGAGTCGGTCCGACACCGGGAAGTCGGGTGCCCGTCGCTCCGAATCGAGCCCGGTGTTTTCGTGCGTGTAACAGGGCGGGCGTTTGGACCCGGTTGTCCGGGAGCGGGTCCCCAACGGCGGGAGATTGCCTGGGTTTGGCCGGCCGGCAGTCGAACGCCTTTGGCTCCGGACTCCCGTGTCCGATTTCGGTCAGGGAGGGCTGGTTGGAAAGCCCCGACGCTGGCGCACACTATATTATCGGCCTGGGCCCCGGCAAGTTCGGGAAAGTGTCGCAGTCCCGTTCCGGCGGCCGCCCCGTCGGTCAGCGGCAGCTTATCGCGGATAACTTCGGGACGGAAAGTCCGATCCGGTCGGGGTGAACTGCGACTGAACGGGGTGGCGGGGCCGCACAGACCAGTAGCGGGCTTGTGTAGCTGCCTCTTGGCCCGGCCGAGGTACAGCCGTTGGCTGGAGACCGCTTTCCGACTGCTGAGCCGGTGCCGCGGGGACCCACCTTGACGCGCCGGCTGTCCGAGCAAGCCAGGGGCAAGGGGCATCCAGTGGTACCAGAAGGGAGTCGGTCCGACACCGGGAAGTCGGGTGCCCGTCGCTCCGAATCGAGCCCGGGGTTTTCGTGCGTGTAACAGGGCGGGCGTTTGGACCCGGTTGTCCGGGAGCGGGTCCGCAACGGCGGGAGATTGCCTGGGTTTGGCCGGCCGGCAGTCGAACGCCTTTCGCTCCGGACTCCCGTGTCCGATTTCGGTCAGGGAGGGCTCGTTGGAAAGCCCCGGCGCTGGCGCACACTATATTATCGGCCTGGACCCCGGCAAGTTCGGGAAAGTGTCGCAGTCCCGTAGCGGCTGCCGCCCCGTCGGTCAGCGGCAGCTTATCGGGGATAACTTCGGGACGGAAAGTCCGATCCGGTTGGGGTGAACTGCGACTGAACGGGGTGGGGGGGCCGCACAGACCAGTAGCGGGCTTGTGCAGCTGCCGCTTGGCCCGGCCGAGGTACAGCCGTTGGCTGGAGACCGCTTTCCGACTGCTGAGCCGGAGCCGCGGGGGCCCACCTTGACGCGCCGGCTGTACTAGCAAGCCAGGGGCAAGGGGCATCCAGTGGTACCGGAACGGAGTCGGTCCGACACCGGGAAGCCGGGTGCCCGTCGCTCCGAATCGAGCCCGGTGTTTTCGTGCGTGTAACAGGGCGGGCGTTTGGACCCGGTTGTCCGGGAGCGGGTCCGCAACGGCGGGAGGTTGCCTGTGTTTGGCCGGCCGGCAGTCGAACGCCTTTGGCTCCGGACTCCCGTGTCCGATTTCGGTCAGGGAGGGCTCGTTGGAAAGCCCCGGCGCTGGCGCACACTATATTATCGGCCTGGACCCCGGCAAGTTCGGGAAAGTGTCGCAGTCCCGTAGCGGCTGCCGCCCCGTCGGTCAGCGGCAGCTTATCGGGGATAACTTCGGGACGGAAAGTCCGATCCGGTTGGGGTGAACTGCTACTGAACGGGGTGGGGGGGCCGCACAGACCAGTAGCGGGCTTGTG
>NW_028226661.1:0-29051 GCF_052327205.1 Somniosus microcephalus
CCCGCTCCTTTTCTCCCTGCCAGTCACGATCACTGGTCCCGCTCTCGCTGCGATCTCGGGCCCCCACTCCCGCTCCTTTTATCCCCGCCAGTCCCGATCACTGGTCCCGCTCTCGCTGCGCTCTCGGGCCCCCACTCCCGCTCCTTTTACCCCCACCAGTCCCGATCACTGGTCCCGCTCTGGCTGTGCTCTCGGGCCCCCACTCCCGCTCCTTTTATCCCCACCAGTCGCCATCACTGGTCCCACTCTCACTGTGCTCCCGGGCCCACATTCCCGCTCCTTTTCTCCCCGCCAGTCACGATCACTGGTCCCGCTCTTGCTGCGCTCTCGGGCCCCCACTCCCACCCCTTTTATCCCCACCAGTCGCCATCACCGGTCCCGCTCTCACTGGGCTCTCGGGCCCCCACTCCCGCTCCTTTTATCCCCGCCAGTCCCGATCACTGGTCCCGCTCTCACTGTGCTCTCGGGCCCCCACTCCCCTCCTTTTATCCCCATCACACTCGATCACTGGTCCCGCTCTGGCTGTGCCCTCGGGCCCCCACTCCCGCTCCTTTTATCCCCACCAGTCCCGATCACTGGTCCCGCTCTCGCTGTGCCCTCGGGCCCCCACTCCCGCTCCTTTTATCCCCATCACACTCGATCACTGGTCCCGCTCTCGCTGTGCTCTCGGGCCCCCACTCCCGCTCCTTTTATCCCCACCAGTCCCGATCACTGGTCCCGCTCTCGCTGTGCTCTCGGGCCCACATTCCCGCTCCCTTTATCCCCACCAGTCCCGATCACTGGTCCCGCTCTCGCTGTGCTCTCGGGCCCACACTCCCTCTCCTTTTCTCCCCGCCATTCCCGATCACTGGTCCCACTCTCGCTGTGCTCTCGGGCCCCCAATCCCGCTCCTTTTATCCCCACCAGTCGCCATCACCGGTCCCACTCTCGCTGTGCTCTCGGGCCTCCACTCCCCCTCCTTTTATCCCCACCACACTCGATCACTGGTCCCGCTCTCGCTGTGCTCTCGGGCCCCCACTCCCGCTCCTTTTATCCGCGCTAGTGCCGATCTCTGCTCCCGCTCTCGCTGTGCTCTCGGGCCCCCATTCCCGCTCCTTTTATCCCCGCCACACTCGATCACTGGTCCCGCTCTCGCTGTGCTCTCGGGCCCCCACTCCCGCTCCGTTTATCCCCGCCAGTCCCGATCACTGGTCCCGCTCTCGCTGTGCTCTCGGGCACCCACTCCCGCTCCCTTTATCCCCACCAGTCCCGATCACTGGTCCCGCTCTCGCTGTGCTCTCGGGCCCCCACTCCCACTCATTATATCCCCGCCAGTCCCGATCTCTGGTCCCGCTCTCGCTGCGCTCTCGGGCCCCCACTCCCGCTCCTTTTATCCCCACCACACTCGATCACTGGTCCCGCTTTCGCTGTGCTCTCGGGCCCCCACTCCCGCTCCTTTTATCCCCGCCAGTCCCGATGACTGGTCCCGCTCTCGCTGTGCTCTCAGGCCCCCACTCCTGCTCCATTGATCCCCGCCACACTCGATCACTGGTCCCGCTCTCGCTGTGCTCTCGGGCCCCCACTCCCGCTCCTTTTATCCCCACCAGTCGCCATCACTGGTACCTCTCTCGCTGTGCTCTCGGGCCCACATTCCCGCTCCTTTTATCCCCGCCAGTCCCGATCACTGCTCCTGCTCTCGCTGCGCTCTCGGGCCCCCACTCCCGCTCCTTTTATCCCCACCAGTCCCGATCACTGGTCCCGCTCTCGCTGTGCACTCTGGCCCCCACTCCCCTCCTTTTATCCGCGCTAGTCCCGATCACTGGTCCCGCTCTCGCTGTGCTCTCAGGCCCCCACTCCCGCTCCTTTTATCCGCTCTAGTCCCGATCACTGGTCCCGCTCTCACTGTGCTCTCGGGCCCCCACTCCCCTCCTTTTATCCCCATCACACTCGATCACTGGTCCCGCTCTGGCTGTGCCCTCGGGCCCCCACTCCCGCTCCTTTTATCCCCACCAGTCCCGATCACTGGTCCCGCTCTCGCTGTGCCCTCGGGCCCCCACTCACGCTTCTTTTATCCCCATCACACTCGATCACTGGTCCCGCTCTCGCTGTGCTCTCGGGCCCCCACTCCCGCTCCTTTTATCCCCACCAGTCCCGATCACTGGTCCCGCTCTCGCTGTGCTCTCGGGCCCACATTCCCGCTCCCTTTATCCCCACCAGTCCCGATCACTGGTCCCGCTCTCGCTGTGCTCTCGGGCCCCCACTCCCGCTCCTTTTATCCCTGCCAGTCCCGATCACTGGTCGCGCTGTCGCTGCGCTCTCAGCCCCCACTCCCGCTCCTTTTATCCCCGCCACACTCGGTCACTGGTCCCGCTCTCGCTGTGCTCTCGGGCCCCCACTCCCGCTCCTTTTATACCCGCCAGTCCCGATCACTGGTCCCGCTCTCGCTGTGCTCTCGGGCCCCCACTCCCGCTCCTTTTATCCCCGCCAGTCCCGATCACTGGTCTCGCTCTTGCTGCGCTCTCGGGCCCCCACCCCCGCTCCTTTTATCCCCGGCAGTCCCGATCACTGGTCCCGCTCTCGCTGTGCTCTCGGGCCCCCACTCCCGCTCCTTTTATCCCCACCATTCCCGATCACTGGTCCCGCTCTCACTGTGCTCTCGGGCCCCCACTCCCGCTCCTTTTATCCCCACCATTCCCGATCACTGGTCCCGCTCTCACTGTGCTCTCGGGCCCCCACTCCCGCTCCTTTTATCCCCACCATTCCCGATCACTGGTCCCGCTCTCGCTGTGCTCTCGGGCCCACACTCCCGCTCCTTTTCTCCCCGCCATTCCCGATCACTGGTCCCACTCTCGCTGTGCTCTCGGGCCCCCACTCCCGCTCCTTTTCTCCCCGCCAGTCCCGATCACTGGTCCCGCTCTCGCTGTGCTCTCGGGCCCCCACTCCCGCTCCTTTTATCCCTGCCAGTCCCGATCACTGGTCCCGCTCTCGCTGTGCTCTCGGGCCCCACTCCCGCTCCTTTTATCCCCGCCAGTCCCGGTCACTGGTCCCACTCTCGCTGTGCTCTCAGGCCCCCACTCCCGCTCCTTTTATCCCCGCCACACTCGATCACTGGTCCCGCTCTCGCTGTGCTCTCGGGCCCCCACTCCCGCTCCTTTTATCCGCGCTAGTGCCGATCTCTGCTCCCGTTCTCGCTGCGCTCTCGGGCCCCCACTCCCGCTCCTTTTATCCCCACCAGTTCCCATCACTGGTCCCGCTCTCGCTGTGCTCTCGGGCCCCCACTCCCGCTCCTTTTATCCCCACCACACTCGATCACTGGTCCCGCTCTCGCTGTGCTCTCGGGCCCCCACTCCCGCTCCTTTTATCCGCGCTAGTGCCGATCTCTGCTCCCGTTCTCGCTGCGCTCTCGGGCCCCCATTCCCGCTCCTTTTATCCCCGCCACACTCGATCACTGGTCCCGCTCTCGCTGTGCTCTCGGGCCTCCACTCCCGCTCCTTTTATCCCCGCCAGTCCCGATCACTGGTCCCGCTCTCGCTGTGCTCTCGGGCACCCACTCCCGCTCCCTTTATCCCCACCAGTCCCGATCACTGGTCCCGCTCTCGCTGTGCTCTCGGGCCCCCACTCCCACTCCTTATATCCCCGCCAGTCCCGATCACTGGTCCCGCTCTCGCTGTGCTCTCAGGCCCCCACTCCCGCTCCTTTTATCCGCTCTAGTCCCGATCACTGGTCCCGCTCTCGCTGTGCTCTCGGGCCCCCACTCCCACTCCTTATATCCCCGCCAGTCCCGATCACTGGTCCCGCTCTCGCTGTGCTCTCGGGCCCCCACTCCCCTCCTTTTATCCCCATCACACTCGATCACTGGTCCCGCTCTGGCTGTGCCCTCGGGCCCCCACTCCCGCTCCTTTTATCCCCACCAGTCCCGATCACTGGTCCCGCTCTCGCTGTGCTCTCGGGCCCCCACTCCCGCTCCTTTTATCCCCATCACACTCGATCACTGGTCCCGCTCTCGCTGTGCTCTCGGGCCCCCACTCCCGCTCCTTTTATCCCCACCAGTCCCGATCACTGGTCCCGCTCTCGCTGTGCCCTCGGGCCCCCACTCCCGCTCCTTTTATCCCCACCAGTCCCGATCACTGGTCCCGCTGTCACTGTGCTCTCGGGCCCCCACTCCCGCTCCTTTTATCCGCGCTAGTCCCGATCACTGGTCCCGCTCTCACTGTGCTCTCGGGCCCCCACTCCCGCTCCTTTTATCCGCGCTAGTCCCGATCACTGGTCCCGCTCTCGCTGTGCTCTCGGGCCCCCACACCCGCTCCTTTTATCCGCGCTAGTCCCGATCACTGGTCCCGCTCTCACTGTGCTCTCGGGCCCCCAGTCCCGCTCCTTTTATCCGCTCTAGTCCCGATCACTGGTCCCGCTCTCACTGTGCTCTCGGGCCCCCACTCCCCTCCTTTTATCCCCACCAGTCCCGATCACTGGTCCCGCTCTCGCTGTGCTCTCGGCCCCCACTCCCGCTCCTTTTATCCTCACCACACTCGATCACTGGTCCCGCTGTCGCTGTGCTCTCGGGCCCGCACTCCCGCTCCTTTTATCCCCACCAGTCCCGGTCACTGCTCCCGCTCTCAATGTGCTTTCGGGCCCCCACTCCCCCTCCCTTTATCCCCACCAGTCCCGATCACTGGTCCCGCTCTCGCTGTGCTCTCGGGCCCCCACTCCCGCTCCTTTTATCCCCACCACACTCGATCACTGGTCCCGCTCTCGCTGTGCTCTCGGGCCCCCACACCCGCTCCTTTTATCCGCGCTAGTGCCGATCTCTGCTCCCGCTCTCGCTGTGCTCTCGGGCCCCCATTCCCGCTCCTTTTATCCCCGCCACACTCGATCACTGGTCCCGCTCTCGCTGTGCTCTCGGGCCCCCACTCCCGCTCCTTTTATCCCTGCCAGTCCCGATCACTGGTCCCGCTCTCGCTGTGCTCTCGGGCCCCACTCCCGCTCCTTTTATCCCCGCCAGTCCCGGTCACTGGTCCCACTCTCGCTGTGCTCTCAGGCCCCCACTCCCGCTCCTTTTATCCCCACCACACTCGATCACTGGTCCCGCTCTCGCTGCGCTCTCGGGCCCCCACTCCCGCTCCTTTTATCCCCACCAGTTCCCATCACTGGTCCCGCTCTCGCTGTGCTCTCGGGCCCCCACTCCCGCTCCTTTTATCCCCACCACACTCGATCACTGATTTCGCTCTCGCTGGGCTCTCGGGACCCCACTCCCGCTCCTTTTATCCGCGCTAGTGCCGATCTCTGCTCCCGCTCTCGCTGTGCTCTCGGGCCCCCATTCCCGCTCCTTTTATCCCCGCCACACTCGATCACTGGTCCCGCTCTCGCTGTGCTCTCGGGCCCCCACTCCCGCTCCGTTTATCCCCGCCAGTCCCGATCACTGGTCCCGCTCTCGCTGTGCTCTCGGGCACCCACTCCCGCTCCCTTTATCCCCACCAGTCCCGATCACTGGTCCCGCTCTCGCTGTGCTCTCGGGCCCCCACTCCCACTCCTTATATCCCCGCCAGTCCCGATCTCTGGTCCCGCTTTCGCTGTGCTCTCGGGCCCCCACTCCCGCTCCTTTTATCCCCGCCAGTCCCGATCACTGGTCCCGCTCTCGCTGTGCTCTCGGTTCCCCACTCCCGCTCCTTTTATCCCCGCCAGTCCCGATGACTGGTCCCGCTCTCGCTGTGCTCTCAGGCCCCCACTCCTGCTCCATTGATCCCCGCCAGACCCAGTCACGCTCTCGCTGTGCTCTCGGGCCCCCACTCCCGCTCGTTTTATCCCCGCCAGTCCCGATCACTGCTCCGGTTCTCGCTGTGCTCTCGGGCCCCCACTCCCGCTCCATTTATCCCCACCAGTCCCGATCACTGGTCCTGCTCTCGCTGTGCACTCTGGCCCCCACTCCCCTCCTTTTATCCCCACCAGTCCCGATCACTGGTCCCGCTGTCACTGTGCTCTCGGGCCCCCACTCCCGCTCCTTTTATCCGCGCTAGTCCCGATCACTGGTCCCGCTCTCACTGTGCTCTCGGGCCCCCACTCCCGCTCCTTTTATCCGCGCTAGTCCCGATCACTGGTCCCGCTCTCGCTGTGCTCTCGGGCCCCCACACCCGCTCCTTTTATCCGCGCTAGTCCCGATCACTGGTCCCGCTCTCACTGTGCTCTCGGGCCCCCAGTCCCGCTCCTTTTATCCGCTCTAGTCCCGATCACTGGTCCCGCTCTCACTGTGCTCTCGGGCCCCCACTCCCCTCCTTTTATCCCCACCAGTCCCGATCACTGGTCCCGCTCTCGCTGTGCTCTCGGCCCCCACTCCCGCTCCTTTTATCCTCACCACACTCGATCACTGGTCCCGCTCTCGTTGTGCACTCGGGCCCACATTCCCGCTCCTTTTATCCCCGCCAGTCCCGATCACTGGGCCCGCTCTCGCTGCGCTCTCGGGCCCCCACTCCCGCTCCTTTTATCCCCACCAGTCCCGATCACTGGTCCCGCTCTCGCTGTGCTCTCGGGCCCCACTCCCGCTCCTTTTATCCCCGGCAGTCCCGATCGCTGGTCCCGCTCTCGCTGTGCTCTCGGGCCCACATTCCCGCTCCTTTTATTCCCGCCAGTCCCGATCACTAGTTCCGCTCTCGCTGTGCTCTCGGGCCCCCACTCCCGATCCTTTTATCCCCACCACACTCGATCACTGGTCCCGCTCTCGCTGTGCTCTCGGGCCCCCACTCCCACTCATTTTATCCCCGCCAGTCCCGGTCACTGGTCCCGCTCTCGCTGTGCTCTCGGGCCCCCACTCCCGCTCCTTTTATCCCCGCCAGCCCCGATCACTAGTCGCGCTCTCGCTGTGCTCTCTGTCCCCCCCCGCCCGCTTCTTTAACCGCGCCAGTCCCGATCACTGGTCCTGCTCTCGCTGTGCTCTCGGGCCCCCACTCCCGCTCCTTTTATCCCCACCACACTCGATCACTGGTCCCGCTCTCGCTGTGCTCTCGGGCCCCCACATTCCCGCTCCTTTTATCCCTGCCAGTCCCGATCACTGGTCCCGCTCTCGCTGCTCTCTCGGGCCCCCACTCCCGCTCCTTTTATCCCTGCCAGTCCCGATCACTGGTCCCGCTGTCGCTGTGCTCTCGGGCCCGCACTCCCGCTCCTTTTATCACCACCAGTCCCGGTCACTGCTCCCGCTCTCAATGTGCTTTCGGGCCCCCATTCCCCCTCCCTTTATCCCCACCAGTCCCGATCACTGGTCCCGCTCTCGCTGTGCTCTCGGGCCCCCACTCCCCTCCTTTTATCCCCGCCACACTCGATCACTGGTCCCGCTCTGGCTGTGCCCTCGGGCCCCCACTCCCGCTCCTTTTATCCCCACCAGTCCCGATCACTGGTCACGCTCTCGCTGTGCTCTCGGGCCCACATTCCCGCTCCCTTTATCCCCACCAGTCCCGATCACTGGTCCCGCTCTCGCTGTGCTCTCGGGCCCCCACTCCCGCTCCTTTTATCCCCGCCAGTCCCGATCACTGGTCGCGCTGTCGCTGCGCTCTCAGCCCCCACTCCCGCTCCTTTTATCCCCGCCACACTCGGTCACTGGTCCCGCTCTCGCTGTGCTCTCGGGCCCCCACTCCCGCTCCTTTTATCCCCGCCAGTCCCGATCACTGGTCGCGCTGTCGCTGCGCTCTCAGCCCCCACTCCCGCTCCTTTTATCCCCGCCAGTCCCGATCACTGGTCCCGCTCTCGCTGCGCTCTCAGGCCCCCACTCCCGCTCCTTTTATCCCCGCCAGTCCCGATCACTGGTCCCGCTCTCGCTGTGCTCTCGGGCCCCCACTCCCGCTCCTTTTATCCCCGCCAGTCCCGATCACTGGTCCTGCTCTCGCTGTGCTCTCGGGCCCCCACATTCCCGCTCCTTTTATCCCTGCCAGTCCCGATCACTGGTCCCGCTCTCGCTGCTCTCTCGGGCCCCCACTCCCGCTCCTTTTATCCCTGCCAGTCCCGATCACTGGTCCCGCTGTTGCTGTGCTCCTCGGGCCCGCACTCCCGCTCCTTTTATCCCTGCCAGTCCCGATCACTGGTCCCGCTCTCGCTGCTCTCTCGGGCCCCCACTCCCGCTCCTTTTATCCCTGCCAGTCCCGATCACTGGTCCCGCTCTCGCTGCTCTCTCGGGCCCCCACTCCCGCTCCTTTTATCCCCACCAGTCCCGATCACTGGTCCCCGCTCTCGCTGTGCTCTCGGGCCCCCACTCCCGCTCCTTTTATCCCCGCCAGTCCCGATCACTGGTCCCCGCTCTGGCTGTGCCCTCGGGCCCCCACTCCCGCTCCTTTTATCCCCGCCAGTCCCGATCACTGGTCCCGCCTCTCGCTGTGCTCTCGGGCCCCCCACTCCCGCTCCTTTTATCCCCGCCAGTCCCGATCACTGGTCCCGCTCTTGCTGCGCTCTTGGGCCCCCCACCCCCGCTCCTTTTATCCCCGGCAGTCCCGACCACTGATCCCGCTCTCGCAATGCTCTCGGGCCCCCACTCCCGCTCCTTTTATCCCCACCATTCCCGATCACTGGTCCCGCTCTCACTGTGCTCTCGGGGCCCCCACTCCCGCTCCTTTTATCCCCACCATTCCCGATCACTGGTCCCGCTCTCGCTGTGCTCTCGGGCCCACACTCCCGCTCCTTTTCTCCCCGCCATTCCCGATCACTGGTCCCACTCTCGCTGTGCTCTCGGGCCCCCACTCCCGCTCCTTTTATCCCCACCAGTCGCCATCACCGGTCCCGCTCTCGCTGTGCTCTCGGGCCTCCACTCCCGCTCCTTTTATCCCCACCAGTCGCCATCACTGGTCCCGCTCTCGCTGTGCTCTCGGGCCCCCACTCCCGCTCCTTTTCTCCCCGCCAGTCCCGATCACTGGTCCCGCTCTCGCTGTGCTCTCGGGCCCCCACTCCCGCTCCTTTTATCCCTGCCAGTCCCGATCACTGGTCCCGCTCTCGCTGTGCTCTCGGGCCCCACTCCCGCTCCTTATATCCCCGCCAGTCCCGGTCACTGGTCCCACTCTCGCTGTGCTCTCAGGCCCCCACTCCCGCTCCTTTTATCCCCACCACACTCGATCACTGGTCCCGCTCTCGCTGCGCTCTCGGGCCCCCACTCCCGCTCCTTTTATCCCCACCAGTTCCCATCACTGGTCCCGCTCTCGCTGTGCTCTCGGGCCCCCACTCCCGCTCCTTTTATCCCCACCACACTCGATCACTGGTTTTGCTCTCGCTGTGCTCTCGGGCCCCCACTCCCGCTCCTTTTATCCGCGCTAGTGCCGATCTCTGCTCCCGCTCTCGCTGTGCTCTCGGGCCCCCACTCCCGCTCCTTTTATCCGCGCTAGTGCCGATCTCTGCTCCCGCTCTCGCTGTGCTCTCGGGCCCCCACTCCCGCTCCTTTTATCCCCACCACACTCGATCACTGGTCCCGCTCTCGCTGTGCTCTCGGGCCCCCACTCCCGCTCCTTTTATCCCCGCCAGTCCCGATCACTGGTCCCGCTCTCGCTGTGCTCTCGGGCACCCACTCCCGCTCCCTTTATCCCCACCAGTCCCGGTCACTGGTCCCGCTCTCGCTGTGCTCTCGGGCCCCCACTCCCACTCCTTATATCCCCGCCAGTCCCGATCTCTGGTCCCGCTCTCGCTGCGCTCTCGGGCCCCCACTCCCGCTCCTTTTATCCCCACCACACTCGATCACTGGTCCCGCTTTCGCTGTGCTCTCGGGCCCCCACTCCCGCTCCTTTTATCCCCGCCAGTCCCGATCACTGGTCCCGCTCTCGCTGTGCTCTCGGGCCCCCACTCCCGCTCCGTTTATCCCCGCCAGTCCCGATCACTGGTCCCGCTCTCGCTGTGCTCTCGGGCCCCCACTCCCGCTCCTTTTATCCCCGCCAGTCCCGATCACTGGTCCCGCTCTCGCTGTGCTCTCGGGCACCCACTCCCGCTCCCTTTATCCCCACCAGTCCCGGTCACTGGTCCCGCTCTCGCTGTGCTCTCGGGCCCCCACTCCCACTCCTTATATCCCCGCCAGTCCCGATCTCTGGTCCCGCTCTCGCTGTGCTCTCGGGCCCCCACTCCCGCTCCTTTTATCCCCGCCAGTCCCGATCACTGGTCCCGCTCTCGCTGTGCACTCGGTTCCCCACTCCCGCTCCTTTTATCCCCGCCAGTCCCGATGACTGGTCCCGCTCTCGCTGTGCTCTCAGGCCCCCACTCCTGCTCCATTGATCCCCGCCAGACCCAGTCACTAGTCCCGCTCTCGCTGTGCTCTCGGGCCCCCACTCCCGCTCGTTTTATCCCCGCCAGTCCCGATCACTGCTCCGGTTCTCGCTGTGCTCTCGGGCCCCCACTCCCGCTCCATTTATCCCCGCCACACTCGATCACTGGTCCCGCTCTCGCTGTGCTCTCGGGCCCCCACTCACGCTCCTTTTATCCCCACCAGTCGCCATCACTGGTACCTCTCTCGCTGTGCTCTCGGGCCCACATTCCCGCTCCTTTTATCCCCGCCAGTCCCGATCACTGCTCCTGCTCTCGCTGCGCTCTCGGGCCCCCACTCCCGCTCCTTTTATCCCCACCAGTCCCGATCACTGGTCCCGCTCTCGCTGTGCACTCTGGCCCCCACTCCCCTCCTTTTATCCGCGCTAGTCCCGATCACTGGTCCCGCTCTCGCTGTGCTCTCAGGCCCCCACTCCCGCTCCTTTTATCCGCTCTAGTCCCGATCACTGGTCCCGCTCTCACTGTGCTCTCGGGCCCCCACTCCCCTCCTTTTATCCCCACCAGTCCCGATCACTGGTCCCGCTCTCGCTGTGCTCTCGGGCCCACACTCCCGCTCCTTTTATCCTCACCACACTCGATCACTGGTCCCGCTCTCGTTGTGCTCTCGGGCCCACATTCCCGCTCCTTTTATCCCCGCCAGTCCCGATCACTGGGCCCGCTCTCGCTGCGCTCTCGGGCCCCCACTCCCGCTCCTTTTATCCCCACCAGTCCCGATCACTGGTCCCGCTCTCGCTGTGCTCTCGGGCCCCACTCCCGCTCCTTTTATCCCCGGCAGTCCCGATCGCTGGTCCCGCTCTCGCTGTGCTCTCGGGCCCACATTCCCTCTCCCTTTATCCCCGCCAGTCCCGATCACTTCTCCCGCTCTCGCTGCGCTCTCGGGCCCCCACTCCCGCTCCTTTTATCCCCGCCAGTCCCGATCACTTCTCCCGCTCTCGCTGCGCTCTCGGGCCCGCACTCCCGCTCCTTTTATCCCCGCCAGTCCCGGTCACTGGTCCCGCTCTCGCTGTGCTCTCGAGCCCCCACTCCCGCTCCTTTTATCCCCACCAGTCCCGATCACTGGTCCCGCTCTCGCTGTGCACTCGGGCCCCCACTCCCGCTCCTTTTATCCCCGCCAGTCCCGATCACTGGTCCCGCTCTCGCTGTGCGCTCGGGCCCCCACTCCTGCTCCTTTTATCCCCACCAGTCCCGATCACTGGTCCCGCTCTCGCTGTGCTCTCGGGCCCCCACTCCCGCTCCTTTTATCCCCGTCAGTCCCGATCACTGGTCCCGCTCTCGCTGTGCTCTCGGGCCCCCACTCCCGCTGCATTTATCCCCGCCAGTCCCGATCACTGGTCCCGCTCTCGCTGTGCTCTCGGGCCCCCACTCCTGCTCCTTTTATCCCCGCAAGTCCCGATCACTGGTCCCGCTCTCGCTGTGCTCTCGGGCCCCCACTCCCACTCCTTTTATCCCCGCCACACTCGATCACTGGTCCCGCTCTCGCTGTGCTCTCGTGCCCCCACTCCCGCGCCTTTTATCCCCGCCAGTCCCGATCACTGGTCCCGCTCTTGCTGCGCTCTCGGGCCCCCACTCCCGCTCCTTTTATCCCCGGCAGTCCCGATCACTAGACCCGCTCTCGCTGTGCTCTCGGGCCCCCACTCCCGCTCCTTTTATCCCCACCAGTAGCCATCACTAGTCCCGCTCTCGCTGTGCTCTCGGGCCCACATTCCCGCTCCTTTTCTCCCTGCCAGTCACGATCACTGGTCCCGCTCTCGCTGCGATCTCGGGCCCCCACTCCCGCTCCTTTTATCCCCGCCAGTCCCGATCACTGGTCCCGCTCTCGCTGCGCTCTCGGGCCCCCACTCCCGCTCCTTTTACCCCCACCAGTCCCGATCACTGGTCCCGCTCTGGCTGTGCTCTCGGGCCCCCACTCCCGCTCCTTTTATCCCCACCAGTCGCCATCACTGGTCCCACTCTCACTGTGCTCCCGGGCCCACATTCCCGCTCCTTTTCTCCCCGCCAGTCACGATCACTGGTCCCGCTCTCGCTGCGCTCTCGGGCCCCCACTCCCACCCCTTTTATCCCCACCAGTCGCCATCACCGGTCCCGCTCTCACTGGGCTCTCGGGCCCCCACTCCCGCTCCTTTTATCCCCGCCAGTCCCGATCACTGGTCCCGCTCTCACTGTGCTCTCGGGCCCCCACTCCCCTCCTTTTATCCCCATCACACTCGATCACTGGTCCCGCTCTGGCTGTGCCCTCGGGCCCCCACTCCCGCTCCTTTTATCCCCACCAGTCCCGATCACTGGTCCCGCTCTCGCTGTGCCCTCGGGCCCCCACTCCCGCTCCTTTTATCCCCATCACACTCGATCACTGGTCCCGCTCTCGCTGTGCTCTCGGGCCCCCACTCCCGCTCCTTTTATCCCCACCAGTCCCGATCACTGGTCCCGCTCTCGCTGTGCTCTCGGGCCCACATTCCCGCTCCCTTTATCCCCACCAGTCCCGATCACTGGTCCCGCTCTCGCTGTGCTCTCGGGCCCACACTCCCTCTCCTTTTCTCCCCGCCATTCCCGATCACTGGTCCCACTCTCGCTGTGCTCTCGGGCCCCCAATCCCGCTCCTTTTATCCCCACCAGTCGCCATCACCGGTCCCACTCTCGCTGTGCTCTCGGGCCTCCACTCCCGCTCCTTTTATCCCCACCACACTCGATCACTGGTCCCGCTCTCGCTGTGCTCTCGGGCCCCCACTCCCGCTCCTTTTATCCGCGCTAGTGCCGATCTCTGCTCCCGCTCTCGCTGTGCTCTCGGGCCCCCATTCCCGCTCCTTTTATCCCCGCCACACTCGATCACTGGTCCCGCTCTCGCTGTGCTCTCGGGCCCCCACTCCCGCTCCGTTTATCCCCGCCAGTCCCGATCACTGGTCCCGCTCTCGCTGTGCTCTCGGGCACCCACTCCCGCTCCCTTTATCCCCACCAGTCCCGATCACTGGTCCCGCTCTCGCTGTGCTCTCGGGCCCCCACTCCCACTCATTATATCCCCGCCAGTCCCGATCTCTGGTCCCGCTCTCGCTGCGCTCTCGGGCCCCCACTCCCGCTCCTTTTATCCCCACCACACTCGATCACTGGTCCCGCTTTCGCTGTGCTCTCGGGCCCCCACTCCCGCTCCTTTTATCCCCGCCAGTCCCGATGACTGGTCCCGCTCTCGCTGTGCTCTCAGGCCCCCACTCCTGCTCCATTGATCCCCGCCACACTCGATCACTGGTCCCGCTCTCGCTGTGCTCTCGGGCCCCCACTCCCGCTCCTTTTATCCCCACCAGTCGCCATCACTGGTACCTCTCTCGCTGTGCTCTCGGGCCCACATTCCCGCTCCTTTTATCCCCGCCAGTCCCGATCACTGCTCCTGCTCTCGCTGCGCTCTCGGGCCCCCACTCCCGCTCCTTTTATCCCCACCAGTCCCGATCACTGGTCCCGCTCTCGCTGTGCACTCTGGCCCCCACTCCCCTCCTTTTATCCGCGCTAGTCCCGATCACTGGTCCCGCTCTCGCTGTGCTCTCAGGCCCCCACTCCCGCTCCTTTTATCCGCTCTAGTCCCGATCACTGGTCCCGCTCTCACTGTGCTCTCGGGCCCCCACTCCCCTCCTTTTATCCCCATCACACTCGATCACTGGTCCCGCTCTGGCTGTGCCCTCGGGCCCCCACTCCCGCTCCTTTTATCCCCACCAGTCCCGATCACTGGTCCCGCTCTCGCTGTGCCCTCGGGCCCCCACTCACGCTTCTTTTATCCCCATCACACTCGATCACTGGTCCCGCTCTCGCTGTGCTCTCGGGCCCCCACTCCCGCTCCTTTTATCCCCACCAGTCCCGATCACTGGTCCCGCTCTCGCTGTGCTCTCGGGCCCACATTCCCGCTCCCTTTATCCCCACCAGTCCCGATCACTGGTCCCGCTCTCGCTGTGCTCTCGGGCCCCCACTCCCGCTCCTTTTATCCCTGCCAGTCCCGATCACTGGTCGCGCTGTCGCTGCGCTCTCAGCCCCCACTCCCGCTCCTTTTATCCCCGCCACACTCGGTCACTGGTCCCGCTCTCACTGTGCTCTCGGGCCCCCACTCCCGCTCCTTTTATACCCGCCAGTCCCGATCACTGGTCCCGCTCTCGCTGTGCTCTCGGGCCCCCACTCCCGCTCCTTTTATCCCCGCCAGTCCCGATCACTGGTCTCGCTCTTGCTGCGCTCTCGGGCCCCCACCCCCGCTCCTTTTATCCCCGGCAGTCCCGATCACTGGTCCCGCTCTCGCTGTGCTCTCGGGCCCCCACTCCCGCTCCTTTTATCCCCACCATTCCCGATCACTGGTCCCGCTCTCACTGTGCTCTCGGGCCCCCACTCCCGCTCCTTTTATCCCCACCATTCCCGATCACTGGTCCCGCTCTCACTGTGCTCTCGGGCCCCCACTCCCGCTCCTTTTATCCCCACCATTCCCGATCACTGGTCCCGCTCTCGCTGTGCTCTCGGGCCCACACTCCCGCTCCTTTTCTCCCCGCCATTCCCGATCACTGGTCCCACTCTCGCTGTGCTCTCGGGCCCCCACTCCCGCTCCTTTTCTCCCCGCCAGTCCCGATCACTGGTCCCGCTCTCGCTGTGCTCTCGGGCCCCCACTCCCGCTCCTTTTATCCCTGCCAGTCCCGATCACTGGTCCCGCTCTCGCTGTGCTCTCGGGCCCCACTCCCGCTCCTTTTATCCCCGCCAGTCCCGGTCACTGGTCCCACTCTCGCTGTGCTCTCAGGCCCCCACTCCCGCTCCTTTTATCCCCGCCACACTCGATCACTGGTCCCGCTCTCGCTGTGCTCTCGGGCCCCCACTCCCGCTCCTTTTATCCGCGCTAGTGCCGATCTCTGCTCCCGTTCTCGCTGCGCTCTCGGGCCCCCACTCCCGCTCCTTTTATCCCCACCAGTTCCCATCACTGGTCCCGCTCTCGCTGTGCTCTCGGGCCCCCACTCCCGCTCCTTTTATCCCCACCACACTCGATCACTGGTCCCGCTCTCGCTGTGCTCTCGGGCCCCCACTCCCGCTCCTTTTATCCGCGCTAGTGCCGATCTCTGCTCCCGTTCTCGCTGCGCTCTCGGGCCCCCATTCCCGCTCCTTTTATCCCCGCCACACTCGATCACTGGTCCCGCTCTCGCTGTGCTCTCGGGCCTCCACTCCCGCTCCTTTTATCCCCGCCAGTCCCGATCACTGGTCCCGCTCTCGCTGTGCTCTCGGGCACCCACTCCCGCTCCCTTTATCCCCACCAGTCCCGATCACTGGTCCCGCTCTCGCTGTGCTCTCGGGCCCCCACTCCCACTCCTTATATCCCCGCCAGTCCCGATCACTGGTCCCGCTCTCGCTGTGCTCTCAGGCCCCCACTCCCGCTCCTTTTATCCGCTCTAGTCCCGATCACTGGTCCCGCTCTCGCTGTGCTCTCGGGCCCCCACTCCCACTCCTTATATCCCCGCCAGTCCCGATCACTGGTCCCGCTCTCGCTGTGCTCTCGGGCCCCCACTCCCCTCCTTTTATCCCCATCACACTCGATCACTGGTCCCGCTCTGGCTGTGCCCTCGGGCCCCCACTCCCGCTCCTTTTATCCCCACCAGTCCCGATCACTGGTCCCGCTCTCGCTGTGCTCTCGGGCCCCCACTCCCGCTCCTTTTATCCCCATCACACTCGATCACTGGTCCCGCTCTCGCTGTGCTCTCGGGCCCCCACTCCCGCTCCTTTTATCCCCACCAGTCCCGATCACTGGTCCCGCTCTCGCTGTGCCCTCGGGCCCCCACTCCCGCTCCTTTTATCCCCACCAGTCCCGATTGCTGGTCCCGCTCTCACTGTGCTCTCGGGCCCCCACTCACGCTTCTTTTATCCCCATCACACTCGATCACTGGTCCCGCTCTCGCTGTGCTCTCGGGCCCCCACTCCCGCTCCTTTTATCCCCACCAGTCCCGATCACTGGTCCCGCTCTCGCTGTGCTCTCGGGCCCACATTCCCGCTCCCTTTATCCCCACCAGTCCCGATCACTGGTCCCGCTCTCGCTGTGCTCTCGGGCCCCCACTCCCGCTCCTTTTATCCCCATCACACTCGATCACTGGTCCCGCTCTCGCTGTGCTCTCGGGCCCCCACTCCCGCTCCTTTTATCCCCACCAGTCCCGATCACTGGTCCCGCTCTCGCTGTGCCCTCGGGCCCCCACTCCCGCTCCTTTTATCCCCACCAGTCCCGATTGCTGGTCCCGCTCTCACTGTGCTCTCGGGCCCCCACTCACGCTTCTTTTATCCCCATCACACTCGATCACTGGTCCCGCTCTCGCTGTGCTCTCGGGCCCCCACTCCCGCTCCTTTTATCCCCGCCAGTCCCGATCACTGGTCCCGCTCTCGCTGTGCTCTCGGGCCCCCACTCCCGCTCCTTTTATCCCCGCCAGTCCCGATCACTGGTCTCGCTCTTGCTGCGCTCTCGGGCCCCCACCCCCGCTCCTTTTATCCCCGGCAGTCCCGACCACTGATCCCGCTCTCGCAATGCTCTCGGGCCCCCACTCCCGCTCCTTTTATCCCCACCATTCCCGATCACTGGTCCCGCTCTGACTGTGCTCTCGGGCCCCCACTCCCGCTCCTTTTATCCCCACCATTCCCGATCACTGGTCCCGCTCTCGCTGTGCTCTCGGGCCCACACTCCCGCTCCTTTTCTCCCCGCCATTCCCGATCACTGGTCCCACTCTCGCTGTGCTCTCGGGCCCCCACTCCCGCTCCTTTTATCCCCACCAGTCGCCATCACCGGTCCCGCTCTCGCTGTGCTCTCGGGCCTCCACTCCCGCTCCTTTTATCCCCACCACACTCGATCACTGGTCCCGCTCTCGCTGTGCTCTCGGGCCCCCACTCCCGCTCCTTTTCTCCCCGCCAGTCCCGATCACTGGTCCCGCTCTCGCTGTGCTCTCGGGCCCCCACTCCCGCTCCTTTTATCCCTGCCAGTCCCGATCACTGGTCCCGCTCTCGCTGTGCTCTCGGGCCCCACTCCCGCTCCTTTTATCCCCGCCAGTCCCGGTCACTGGTCCCACTCTCGCTGTGCTCTCAGGCCCCCACTCCCGCTCCTTTTATCCCCGCCACACTCGATCACTGGTCCCGCTCTCGCTGTGCTCTCGGGCCCCCACTCCCGCTCCTTTTATCCCCACCAGTTCCCATCACTGGTCCCGCTCTCGCTGTGCTCTCGGGCCCCCACTCCCGCTCCTTTTATCCCCACCACACTCGATCACTGGTCTCGCTCTCGCTGTGCTCTCGGGCCCCCACTCCCGCTCCTTTTATCCGCGCTAGTGCCGATCTCTGCTCCCGTTCTCGCTGCGCTCTCGGGCCCCCATTCCCGCTCCTTTTATCCCCGCCACACTCGATCACTGGTCCCGCTCTCGCTGTGCTCTCGGGCCTCCACTCCCGCTCCTTTTATCCCCGCCAGTCCCGATCACTGGTCCCGCTCTCGCTGTGCTCTCGGGCACCCACTCCCGCTCCCTTTATCCCCACCAGTCCCGATCACTGGTCCCGCTCTCGCTGTGCTCTCGGGCCCCCACTCCCACTCCTTATATCCCCGCCAGTCCCGATCACTGGTCCCGCTCTCGCTGTGCTCTCAGGCCCCCACTCCCGCTCCTTTTATCCGCTCTAGTCCCGATCACTGGTCCCGCTCTCACTGTGCTCTCGGGCCCCCACTCCCGCTCCTTTTATCCCCATCACACTCGATCACTGGTCCCGCTCTCACTGTGCTCTCGGGCCCCCACTCCCGCTCCTTTTATCCCCATCACACTCGATCACTGGTCCCGCTCTCGCTGTGCTCTCGGGCCCCCACTCCCCTCCTTTTATCCCCATCACACTCGATCACTGGTCCCGCTCTGGCTGTGCCCTCGGGCCCCCACTCCCGCTCCTTTTATCCCCACCAGTCCCGATCACTGGTCCCGCTCTCGCTGTGCCCTCGGGCCCCCACTCATGCTTCTTTTATCCCCATCACACTCGATCACTGGTCCCGCTCTCGCTGTGCTCTCGGGCCCCCACTCCCGCTCCTTTTATCCCCACCAGTCCCGATCACTGGTCCCGCTCTCGCTGTGCTCTCGGGCCCACATTCCCGCTCCCTTTATCCCCACCAGTCCCGATCACTGGTCCCGCTCTCGCTGTGCTCTCAGGCCCCCACTCCCGCTCCTTTTATCCCCGCCAGTCCCGATCACTGGTCCCGCTCTCGCTGTGCTCTCAGGCCCCCACTCCCGCTCCTTTTATCCCCGCCAGTCCCGATCACTGGTCCCGCTCTCGCTGTGCTCTCAGGCCCCCACTCCCGCTCCTTTTATCCCCGGCAGTCCCGACCACTGATCCCGCTCTCGCAATGCTCTCGGGCCCCCACTCCCGCTCCTTTTATCCCCACCATTCCCGATCACTGGTCCCGCTCTGACTGTGCTCTCGGGCCCCCACTCCCGCTCCTTTTATCCCCACCATTCCCGATCACTGGTCCCGCTCTCGCTGTGCTCTCGGGCCCACACTCCCGCTCCTTTTCTCCCCGCCATTCCCGATCACTGGTCCCACTCTCGCTGTGCTCTCGGGCCCCCACTCCCGCTCCTTTTATCCCCACCAGTCGCCATCACCGGTCCCGCTCTCGCTGTGCTCTCGGGCCTCCACTCCCGCTCCTTTTATCCCCACCACACTCGATCACTGGTCCCGCTCTCGCTGTGCTCTCGGGCCCCCACTCCCGCTCCTTTTCTCCCCGCCAGTCCCGATCACTGGTCCCGCTCTCGCTGTGCTCTCGGGCCCCCACTCCCGCTCCTTTTATCCCTGCCAGTCCCGATCACTGGTCCCGCTCTCGCTGTGCTCTCGGGCCCCACTCCCGCTCCTTTTATCCCCGCCAGTCCCGGTCACTGGTCCCACTCTCGCTGTGCTCTCGGGCCCCCACTCCCGCTCCTTTTATCCCCGCCACACTCGATCACTGGTCCCGCTCTCGCTGTGCTCTCGGGCCCCCACTCCCGCTCCTTTTATCCCCACCAGTTCCCATCACTGGTCCCGCTCTCGCTGTGCTCTCGGGCCCCCACTCCCGCTCCTTTTATCCCCACCACACTCGATCACTGGTCCCGCTCTCGCTGTGCTCTCGGGCCTCCACTCCCGCTCCTTTTATCCCCGCCAGTCCCGATCACTGGTCCCGCTCTCGCTGTGCTCTCGGGCACCCACTCCCGCTCCCTTTATCCCCACCAGTCCCGATCACTGGTCCCGCTCTCGCTGTGCTCTCGGGCCCCCACTCCCACTCCTTATATCCCCGCCAGTCCCGATCTCTGGTCCCGCTCTCGCTGCGCTCTCGGGCCCCCACTCCCGCTCCTTTTATCCCCGCCAGTCCCGATCACTGGTCCCGCTCTCGCTGTGCACTCGGTTCCCCACTCCCGCTCCTTTTATCCCCGCCAGTCCCGATGACTGGTCCCGCTCTCGCTGTGCTCTCAGGCCCCCACTCCTGCTCCATTGATCCCCGCCAGACCCAGTCACTAGTCCCGCTCTCGCTGTGCTCTCGGGCCCCCACTCCCGCTCGTTTTATCCCCGCCAGTCCCGATCACTGCTCCGGTTCTCGCTGTGCTCTCGGGCCCCCACTCCCGCTCCATTTATCCCCGCCACACTCGATCACTGGTCCCGCTCTCGCTGTGCTCTCGGGCCCCCACTCCCGCTCCTTTTATCCCCACCAGTCGCCATCACTGGTACCTCTCTCGCTGTGCTCTCGGGCCCACATTCCCGCTCCTTTTATCCCCGCCAGTCCCGATCACTGCTCCTGCTCTCGCTGCGCTCTCGGGCCCCCACTCCCGCTCCTTTTATCCCCACCAGTCCCGATCACTGGTCCCGCTCTCGCTGTGCTCTCAGGCCCCCACTCCCGCTCCTTTTATACCCGCCAGTCCCGATCACTGGTCCCGCTCTCGCTGTGCTCTCGGGCCCCCACTCCCGCTCCTTTTATCCCCACCAGTCCCGATCACTGGTCCCGCTCTCGCTGTGCTCTCAGGCCCCCACTCCCGCTCCTTTTATACCCGCCAGTCCCGATCACTGGTCCCGCTCTCGCTGTGCTCTCAGGCCCCCACTCCCGCTCCTTTTATACCCGCCAGTCCCGATCACTGGTCCCGCTCTCGCTGTGCTCTCGGGCCCCCACTCCCGCTCCTTTTCTCCCCGCCAGTCCCGATCACTGGTCCCGCTCTCGCTGTGCTCTCGGGCCCACATTCCCGCTCCTTTTATCCCCGCCAGTCCCGATCACTGGGCCCGCTCTCGCTGCGCTCTCGGGCCCCCACTCCCGCTCCTTTTATCCCCACCAGTCCCGATCACTGGTCCCGCTCTCGCTGTGCTCTCGGGCCCCACTCCCGCTCCTTTTATCCCCGGCAGTCCCGATCACTGGTCCCGCTGTCGCTGTGCTCTCGGGCCCACATTCCCGCTCCTTTTATTCCCGCCAGTCCCGATCACTAGTTCCGCTCTCGCTGTGCTCTCTGTCCCCCCCCGCCCGCTTCTTAAACCGCGCCAGTCCCGATCACTGGTCCCGCTCTCGCTGTGCTCTCGGGCCCCCACTCCCGCTCCTTTTATCCCCGCCAGCCCCGATCACTAGTCGCGCTCTCGCTGTGCTCTCTGTCCCCCCCCGCCCGCTTCTTAAACCGCGCCAGTCCCGATCACTGGTCCCGCTCTCGCTGTGCTCTCGGGCCCCCACTCCCGCTCCTTTTATCCCCACCACACTCGATCACTGGTCCCGCTCTCGCTGTGCTCTCGGGCCCCCACATTCCCGCTCCTTTTATCCCTGCCAGTCCCGATCACTGGTCCCGCTCTCGCTGCTCTCTCGGGCCCCCACTCCCGCTCCTTTTATCCCTGCCAGTCCCGATCACTGGTCCCGCTGTCGCTGTGCTCTCGGGCCCACATTCCCGCTCCCTTTATCCCCACCAGTCCCGATCACTGGTCCCGCTCTCGCTGTGCTCTCGGGCCCCCACTCCCGCTCCTTTTATCCCCGCCAGTCCCGATCACTGGTCCCGCTCTCGCTGTGCTCTCGGGCCCACACTCCCGCTCCTTTTCTCCCCGCCATTCCCGATCACTGGTCCCACTCTCGCTGTGCTCTCGGGCCCCCACTCCCGCTCCTTTTATCGTCGCCATCACCGGTCCCGCTCTCGCTGTGCTCTCGGGCATCCACTCCCGCTCCTTTTATCCCCACCACACTCGATCACTGGTCCCGCTCTCGCTGTGCTCTCGGGCCCCCACTCCCGCTCCTTTTCTCCCCGCCAGTCCCGATCACTGGTCCCGCTCTCGCTGTGCTCTCGGGCCCCCACTCCCGCTCCTTTTATCCCTGCCAGTCCCGATCACTGGTCCCGCTCTCGCTGTGCTCTCGGGCCCCACTCCCGCTCCTTTTATCCCCGCCAGTCCCGGTCACTGGTCCCACTCGCGCTGTGCTCTCAGGCCCCCACTCCCGCTCCTTTTATCCCTGCCAGTCCCGATCACTGGTCCCGCTCTCGCTGCTCTCTCGGGCCCCCACTCCCGCTCCTTTTATCCCTGCCAGTCCCGATCACTGGTCCCGCTGTCGCTGTGCTCTCGGGCCCACATTCCCGCTCCCTTTATCCCCACCAGTCCCGATCACTGGTCCCGCTCTCGCTGTGCTCTCGGGCCCCCACTCCCGCTCCTTTTATCCCCGCCAGTCCCGATCACTGGTCCCGCTCTCGCTGTGCTCTCGGGCCCACACTCCCGCTCCTTTTCTCCCCGCCATTCCCGATCACTGGTCCCACTCTCGCTGTGCTCTCGGGCCCCCACTCCCGCTCCTTTTATCGTCGCCATCACCGGTCCCGCTCTCGCTGTGCTCTCGGGCATCCACTCCCGCTCCTTTTATCCCCACCACACTCGATCACTGGTCCCGCTCTCGCTGTGCTCTCGGGCCCCCACTCCCGCTCCTTTTCTCCCCGCCAGTCCCGATCACTGGTCCCGCTCTCGCTGTGCTCTCGGGCCCCCACTCCCGCTCCTTTTATCCCTGCCAGTCCCGATCACTGGTCCCGCTCTCGCTGTGCTCTCGGGCCCCACTCCCGCTCCTTTTATCCCCGCCAGTCCCGGTCACTGGTCCCACTCTCGCTGTGCTCTCAGGCCCCCACTCCCGCTCCTTTTATCCCCACCAGTTCCCATCACTGGTCCCGCTCTCGCTGTGCTCTCGGGCCCCCACTCCCGCTCCTTTTATCCCCACCACACTCGATCACTGGTCCCACTCTCGCTGTGCTCTCGGACCCCCACTCCGCTCCTTTTATCCGCGCTAGTGCCGATCTCTGCTCCCGTTCTCGCTGCGCTCTCGGGCCCCCATTCCCGCTCCTTTTATCCCCGCCACACTCGATCACTGGTCCCGCTCTCGCTGTGCTCTCGGGCCCCCACTCCCGCTCCTTTTATCCCCGCCAGTCCCGTTCACTGGTCCCGCTCTCGCTGTGCTCTCGGGCCCCCACTCCCACTCCTTATATCCCCGCCAGTCCCGATCTCTGGTCCCGCTCTCGCTGCGCTCTCGGGCCCCCATTCCCGCTCCTTTTATCCCCACCACACTCGATCACTGGTCCCGCTTTCGCTGTGCTCTCGGGCCCCCACTCCCGCTCCTTTTATCCCCGCCAGTCCCGATCACTGGTCCCGCTCTCGCTGTGCACTCGGTTCCCCACTCCCGCTCCTTTTATCCCCGCCAGTCCCGATGACTGGTCCCGCTCTCGCTGTGCTCTCAGGCCCCCACTCCTGCTCCATTGATCCCCGCCAGACCCAGTCACTAGTCCCGCTCTCGCTGTGCTCTCGGGCCCCCACTCCCGCTCGTTTTATCCCCGCCAGTCCCGATCACTGCTCCGGTTCTCGCTGTGCTCTCGGCCCCCACTCCCGCTCCATTTATCCCCGCCACACTCGATCACTGGTCCCGCTCTCGCTGTGCTCTCGGGCCCCCACTCCCACTCCTTTTATCCCCACCAGTCGCCATCACTGGTACCTCTCTCGCTGTGCTCTCGGGCCACATTCCCGCTCCTTTTATCCCCGCCAGTCCCGATCACTGCTCCTGCTCTCGCTGCGCTCTCGGGCCCCCACTCCCGCTCCTTTTATCCCCACCAGTCCCGATCACTGGTCCCGCTCTCGCTGTGCACTCTGGCCCCCACTCCCCTCCTTTTATCCGCGCTAGTCCCGATCCTCACTGGTCCCGCTCTCGCTGTGCTCTCAGGCCCCCACTCCCGCTCCTTTTATCCGCTCTAGTCCCGATCACTGGTCCCTGCTCTCACTGTGCTCTCGGGCCCCCACTCCCCTCCTTTTATCCCCACCAGTCCCGATCACTGGTCCCGCTCTCGCTGTGCTCTCGGGCCCACACTCCCGCTCCTTTTATCCTCACCACACTCGATCACTGGTCCCGCTCTCGTTGTGCTCTCGGGCCCACATTCCCGCTCCTTTTATCCCCGCCAGTCCCGATCACTGGGCCCGCTCTCGCTGCGCTCTCGGGCCCCCACTCCCGCTCCTTTTATCCCCACCAGTCCCGATCACTGGTCCCGCTCTCGCTGTGCTCTAGGGCCCCACTCCCGCTCCTTTTATCCCCGGCAGTCCGATCGCTGGTCCCGCTCTCGCTGTGCTCTCGGGCCCACATTCCCTCTCCCTTTATCCCCGCCAGTCCCGATCACTTCTCCCGCTCTCGCTGCGCTCTCGGGCCCCCACTCCCGCTCCTTTTATCCCCGCCAGTCCCGATCACTTCTCCCGCTCTCGCTGCGCTCTCGGGCCCGCACTCCCGCTCCTTTTATCCCCGCCAGTCCTGGTCACTGGTCCCGCTCTCGCTGTGCTCTCGAGCCCCCACTCCCGCTCCTTTTATCCCCACCAGTCCCGATCACTGGTCCCGCTCTCGCTGTGCACTCGGGCCCCCACTCCCGCTCCTTTTATCCCCGCCAGTCCCGATCACTGGTCCCGCTCTCGCTGTGCACTCGGGCCCCCACTCCCGCTCCTTTTATCCCCGCCAGTCCCGATCACTGGTCCCGCTCTCGCTGTGCTCTCGGGCCCCCACTCCTGCTCCTTTTATCCCCACCAGTCCCGATCACTGGTCCCGCTCTCGCTGTGCTCTCGGGCCCCCACTCCCGCTCCTTTTATCCCCGTCAGTCCCGATCACTGGTCCCGCTCTCGCTGTGCTCTCGGGCCCCCACTCCCGCTGCATTTATCCCCGCCAGTCCCGATCACTGGTCCCGCTCTCGCTGTGCTCTCGGGCCCCCACTCCTGCTCCTTTTATCCCCGCAAGTCCCGATCACTGGTCCCGCTCTCGCTGTGCTCTCGGGCCCCCACTCCCACTCCTTTTATCCCCGCCACACTCGATCACTGGTCCCGCTCTCGCTGTGCTCTCGTGCCCCCACTCCCGCGCCTTTTATCCCCGCCAGTCCCGATCACTAGACCCGCTCTCGCTGTGCTCTCGGGCCCCCACTCCCGCTCCTTTTATCCCCACCATTCCCGATCACTGGTCCCGCTCTCACTGTGCTCTCGGGCCCACACTCCCGCTCCTTTTATCCCCACCAGTAGCCATCACTGGTCCCGCTCTCGCTGTGCTCTCGGGCCCACATTCCCGCTCCTTTTCTCCCTGCCAGTCACGATCACTGGTCCCGCTCTCGCTGCGCTCTCGGGCCCCCACTCCCGCTCCTTTTATCCCCACCAGTCGCCATCACCGGTCCCGCTCTCGCTGTGCTCTCGGGCCCACATTCCCGTTCCTTTCATCCCCGCCAGTCCCGATCACTGGTCCCGCTCTCGCTGCGATCTCGGGCCCCCACTCCCGCTCCTTTTATCCCCGCCAGTCCCGATCACTGGTCCCGCTCTCGCTGCGCTCTCGGGCCCCCACTCCCGCTCCTTTTACCCCCACCAGTCCCGATCACTGGTCTCCCGCTCTGGCTGTGCTCTCGGGCCCCCACTCCCGCTCCTTTTATCCCCACCAGTCGCCATCACTGGTCCCACTCTCACTGTGCTCCCGGGCCCACATTCCTGCTCCTTTTCTCCCCGCCAGTCACGATCACTGGTCCCGCTCTCGCTGCGCTCTCGGGCCCCCACTCCCACCCCTTTTATCCCCACCCAGTCGCCATCACCGGTCCCGCTCTCACTGGGCTCTCGGGCCCCCCACTCCCGCTCCTTTTATCCCCGCCAGTCCCGATCACTGGTCCCGCTCTCGCTGTGCTCTCGGGCCCCCACTCCCGCTCCTTTTATCCCCACCACACTCGATCACTGGTCCCGCTCTCGCTGTGCTCTCGAGCCCCCACTCCCGCTCCTTTTATCCCCACCACACTCGATCACTGGTCCCGCTCTCGCTGTGCTCTCAGGCCCCCACTCCCGCTCCTTTTATCCGCTCTAGTCCCGATCACTGGTCCCGCTCTCGCTGTGCTCTCGGGCCCACATTCCCGCTCCCTTTATCCCCACCAGTCCCGATCACTGGTCCCGCTCTCGCTGTGCTCTCGGGCCCACACTCCCGCTCCTTTTCTCCCCGCCATTCCCGATCACTGGTCCCACTCTCGCTGTGCTCTCGGGCCCCCACTCCCGCTCCTTTTATCCGCGCTAGTGCCGATCTCTGCTCCCGCTCTCGCTGTGCTCTCGGGCCCCCATTCCCGCTCCTTTTATCCCCGCCACACTCGATCACTGGTCCCGCTCTCGCTGTGCTCTCGGGCCCCCCACTCCCGCTCCGTTTATCCCCGCCAGTCCCGATCACTGGTCCCGCTCTCGCTGTGCTCTCGGGCACCCACGTCCCGCTCCCTTTATCCCCACCAGTCCCGATCACTGGTCCCGCTCTCGCTGTGCTCTCGGGCCCCCACTCCCACTCCTTATATCCCCGCCAGTCCCGATCTCTGGTCCCGCTCTCGCTGCGCTCTCGGGCCCCCACTCCCGCTCCTTTTATCCCCACCACACTCGATCACTGGTCCCGCTTTCGCTGTGCTCTCGGGCCCCCACTCCCGCTCCTTTTATCCCCGCCAGTCCCGATCACTGGTCCCGCTCTCGCTGTGCTCTCGGTTCCCCACTCCCGCTCCTTTTATCCCCGCCAGTCCCGATGACTGGTCCCGCTCTCGCTGTGCTCTCAGGCCCCCACTCCTGCTCCATTGATCCCCGCCAGACCCAGTCACTAGTCCCCGCTCTCGCTGTGCTCTCGGGCCCCCACTCCCGCTCGTTTTATCCCCGCCAGTCCCGATCACTGCTCCGGTTCTCGCTGTGCTCTCGGGCCCCCACTCCCGCTCCATTTATCCCCGCCACACTCGATCACTGGTCCCGCTCTCGCTGTGCTCTCGGGCCCCCACTCCCGCTCCTTTTATCCCCACCAGTCGCCATCACTGGTACCTCTCTCGCTGTGCTCTCGGCCCACATTCCCGCTCCTTTTATCCCCGCCAGTCCCGATCACTGCTCCTGCTCTCGCTGCGCTCTCGGGCCCCCACTCCCGCTCCTTTTATCCCCACCAGTCCCGATCACTGGTCCCACTCTCGCTGTGCACTCTGGCCCCCACTCCCCTCCTTTTATCCGCGCTAGTCCCGATCACTGGTCCCGCTCTCGCTGTGCTCTCAGGCCCCCACTCCCGCTCCTTTTATCCGCTCTAGTCCCGATCACTGGTCCCGCTCTCACTGTGCTCTCGGGCCCCCACTCCCCTCCTTTTATCCCCATCACACTCGATCACTGGTCCCCGCTCTGGCTGTGCCCTCGGGCCCACACTCACGCTCCTTTTATCCCCATCACACTCGATCACTGGTCCCGCTCTCGCTGTGCTCTCGGGCCCCCACTCCCGCTCCTTTTATCCCCACCAGTCCCGATCACTGGTCCCGCTCTCGCTGTGCCCTCGGGCCCCCACTCACGCTCCTTTTATCCCCATCACACTCGATCACTGGTCCCGCTCTCGCTGTGCTCTCGGGCCCCCACTCCCGCTCCTTTTATCCCCACCAGTCCCGATCACTGGTCCCGCTCTCGCTGTGCTCTCGGGCCCACATTCCCGCTCCCTTTATCCCCACCAGTCCCGATCACTGGTCCCGCTCTCGCTGTGCTCTCGGGCCCCCACTCCCGCTCCTTTTATCCCCGCCACACTCGGTCACTGGTCCCGCTCTCGCTGTGCTCTCGGGCCCCCACTCCCGCTCCTTTTCTCCCCGCCATTCCCGATCACTGGTCCCACTCTCGCTGTGCTCTCGGGCCCCCACTCCCGCTCCTTTTATCCCCGCCAGTCCCGATCACTGGTCTCGCTCTTGCTGCGCTCTCGGGCCCCCACCCCCCGCTCCTTTTATCCCCGGCAGTCCCGACCACTGATCCCGCTCTTGCTGTGCTCTCGGGCCCCCACTCCCGCTCCTTTTATCCCCACCATTCCCGATCACTGGTCCCGCTCTCACTGTGCTCTCGGGCCCCCACTCCCGCTCCTTTTATCCCCACCATTCCCGATCACTGGTCCCGCTCTCGCTGTGCTCTCGGGCCCACACTCCCGCTCCTTTTCTCCCCGCCATTCCCGATCACTGGTCCCACTCTCGCTGTGCTCTCGGCCCCCACTCCCGCTCCTTTTATCCCCACCAGTCGCCATCACCGGTCCCGCTCTCGCTGTGCTCTCGGGCCTCCACTCCCGCTCCTTTTATCCCCACCATTCCCGATCACTGGTCCCGCTCTCGCTGTAATCTCGGGCCCACACTCCCGCTCCTTTTCTCCCCGCCATTCCCGATCACTGGTCCCACTCTCGCTGTGCTCTCGGGCCCCCACTCCCGCTCCTTTTATCCCCACCAGTCGCCATCACCGGTCCCCGCTCTCGCTGTGCTCTCGGGCCCACATTCCCGCTCCTTTTATCCCCGCCAGTCCCGATCACTGCTCCTGCTCTCGCTGCGCTCTCGGGCCCCCACTCCCGCTCCTTTTATCCCCACCAGTCCCGATCACTGGTCCCGCTCTCGCTGTGCACTCTGGCCCCCACTCCCGCTCCTTTTATCCCCACCAGTCCAGATCACTGGTCCGCTCTCGCTGTGCTCTCGGGCCCCCACTCCCGCTCCTTTTATACCCGCCAGTCCCGATCACTGGTCCCCGCTCTCGCTGTGCTCTCGGGCCCCCACTCCCGCTCCTTTTATCCCCGCCAGTCCCGATCACTGGTCCGCTCTCGCTGTGCTCTCAGGCCCCCACTCCCGCTCCTTTTTACCCGCCAGTCCCGATCACTGGTCCCGCTCTCGCTGTGCTCTCGGGCCCCCACTCCCGCTCCTTTTCTCCCCGCCAGTCCCGATCACTGGTCCCGCTCTCGCTGTGCTCTCGGGCCCCACATTCCCGCTCCTTTTATCCCCGCCAGTCCCGATCACTGGGCCCGCTCTCTCGCTGCGCTCTCGGGCCCCCACTCCCGCTCCTTTTATCCCCACCAGTCCCGATCACTGGTCCCGCTCTCGCTGTGCTCTCGGGCCCCACTCCCGCTCCTTTTATCCCCGGCAGTCCCGATCGCTGGTCCCGCTCTCGCTGTGCTCTCGGGCCCACATTCCCGCTCCTTTTATTCCCGCCAGTCCCGATCACTAGTTCCGCTCTCGCTGTGCTCTCGGGCCCCCACTCCCACTCCTTTTATCCCCGCCAGTCCCGGTCACTGGTCCCGCTCTCGCTGTGCTCTCGGGCCCCCACTCCCGATCCTTTTATCCCCACCACACTCGATCACTGGTCCCGCTCTCGCTGTGCTCTCGGGCCCCCACTCCCACTCCTTTTATCCCCGCCAGTCCCGGTCACTGGTCCCGCTCTCGCTGTGCTCTCGGGCCCCCACTCCCGCTCCTTTTATCCCCGCCAGCCCCGATCACTAGTCGCGCTCTCGCTGTGCTCTCTGTCCCCCCCCGCCCGCTTCTTTAACCGCGCCAGTCCCGATCACTGGTCCCGCTCTCGCTGTG
>NW_028226662.1:0-28984 GCF_052327205.1 Somniosus microcephalus
GGTCTCACCACCTTAATGATGAGCTCGTATTGGGGTACATGTCTCACTTTTTAATGATGGGCTGGTATTGGGGTACAGGTCTCACATTGTTAATGATGGGTTGGTATTGCGGTACGGGTCTCACCATGTCAATGATGGGCTGGTATTGGGATTCAGGTCTCACCATTTTAATGATGGGCTGGTTTTAGGGTACTGATCTCACCTTGTTAATGATGGGTTGGTATTGGGGTACTGGTCTCACCCTGTTAATAATGGGCTGGTATTGTTTACTGGTCTCACCATGTAATGATGGGCTGCTATTGGGGTACTGGACTCACCTTGTTAATGACGGGATTGTATTGGGGTACTGGTCACACTTTGTTAATGAATGGCTGTTTTGGGGCACTGGTCTGACCATGTAATGATGGGCTTGTATTGGGGTACAGGTCGCACCATGTTAAAAATGGGCTGGTATTGGGGTACAGGTCTCACCATGTTAAGGATGGGCTGGTATTGGGGTACAGGTCTCACATTGTTAATAATGGGCTGGTATTGGTGTACTAGTCTCACCTTGTTAATGAAGAGCTGGTATTGGGGTACAGGCCTCACCTTGTTAATGATGGGCACGTATTTGGGTACCGGTCTCACCTTGTGAATGATCGGTTGGTATTGGGGTACAGATCTCACCTTGTTAATGATTGTTTGGTATTGGGGTACAGGTCTCATCACGTTAATGATGGGCTCGTATTGGGGTACATGTGTCACCTATTTAATGATGGGCTGGTATTAGGGTACAGGTTTCACATTGTTAATGATGGGCTGGTATGGGGGTAAAACACACCATGTTAATGATGGGCTGGTATTGGGGTTCTGGACTCAGCATGCTAATGATGGGCTGGTATTGCGGTACATATCTCACCTTGTTAATGATGGGCTGATATTGGGGTACTGGTCACACCTTGTTAATAATGGGCTGGTATTGGTTACTGGTCTCAGCATGTAATGATGGGCTGATATTGGGTACTGGTCGCACCATGTTAATGATGGGCTGGAATTGGCGTACAGTTCTCACCTTGTTAATGATGGGTTGGTATTGGGCTTCAGGTCTCACCATGTGAATGATAGGCTGATATTAAGGCACTGTTCTCACCATGTTAATAATGGGCTGGTATTGGGTGCTGGTCTCACCATGTAATGATGGGCTGATGTTGGGGTACTCGTGGCACCATGTTAATGATGGGCTGGTATAGGGGTACAGGTCTCACCATGTTAATGATGTGCTGGTATTGCGGTACAGGTCTCACCTTGTTAATGATCGGCTGGCATTGAGGTACAGGTCACACCTTATTAATGATGGGCTTGTATTAGGGTACAGGTCTCACCAGGTTAATGAAGGGCTGGTATTGGGATACAGGTCTCACCTTGTTAATGGTGGGCTGGTATTGGGGTACAGTTCTCATCATGTGAATGATGCGCTGGTTTTGGGGTACAGGTCTCACCTTGTTCATGATGGGCTGGTATTGAGATACATGTCTCACCTTTTTCAATGATGGGCTGGTATTGGGGTACAGGTTTCAACATGTCAATGATGGGCTGGTATTGGGGTACAACTCACCATGTTAATGATGGGCTGGTGTTGGTTACTGGTCTTACCATGTATTGATGGGCTGATATTGGGGTACTGGTCGCACCATGTTAATGCTGGGATGGTATTGGGTTACAGGTCTCACCTTGTTAATGATGGGCTGGTATTGGGTTACAGGTCTCACCTTGTTAATGATGGGCTGGTATTGGGGTACAGGTCTCACCTTGTTAATGTTGGGCTGGTTTTGAGGTACAAGTCACACCTTGTTAATTATGGGCTTGTATTGGGGTACAGGTCTCAGCATGTAAATGATGGGCTGGTATTGGGGTACAGGTTTCACCTTGCTAATGATGGGCTGGTATTGGCATACAGGTCTCACCATGTGAATGATGGTCTGGTATTGGGTTACATGTCTCACCTTTTTAATGATTGGCTGGTATTGGGGTACAGGACTCACAACGTTAATGATGGGATCGTATTGGGGTACATGTCTCACCTTTTTAATGATGGGCTGGTATTGGGGTACAGGTCTCACATTGTCAATGTTGGGCTGGTATTTTGGTACAGGTCTCACCATGTGAATGATGGGCTGGTATTGGGTTACAGGTCTCAACTTGTTAATGATTGTTTGGTATTGGGGTACAGGTCTCAGCACGTTAATGATGGGCTCATATTGGGGTAGATGTCTCACCTTTTTAATGACGGGCTGGTATTGTGGTACACATCTCACATTGTTAATAATGGGCTGGTATTGGGGTACTGGTCTCACCATGTTAATGATGGGCTGGTATTGGGGTACAGTTCTCACCTTGTTAATGATGGGTTGGTATTGGGCTACAGGTCTCACCAAGTGAATGATGGGCTGGTATTGGGGTACAGGTTTCATCATGTCAATGATGTGCTGGTATTGGGGTACAACTCACCAAGTTGATATTGGGGTACTGGTCTCATTTTGTTAATGATGGGTTGATATTCGGGTATAGGTCTCACCATGTGAATGATGGGCTGGTATAGGGGTACTGGTCTCACTTTGTTAATGATGGGTTGGTATTGGGGTACAGGTTTCACCTTGTTAATGATGGACTGGTATTGATGTACAGTTCACGTTGTTAATTATTGGCGTGTATTGGGGTACAGGTCTCAACTTGTTAACGAGGGGCTGGTATTGCGGTAAATATCTCACCTTGTTAATGATGGGCTGATATTGGGGTACTGATCTCATCATGTTTTAATTGGGCTGGTATTGGGTACTGGTCTCACCATGTAATGATGGGCTGATGTTGGGGTACTAGTCGCACCATGTTAATGATGGGCTGGTATAGGGGCACAGGTCTTACCTTGTTAATGATGGGCTTGTATTGAGGTACATGTCACACCTTGTTAATTGTGGGCTTGTATTGGGGTACAGGTCTCACCATGTTAATGATGGGCTGGTATTGGGGTACAGGTCTCACCATGTTAATGGTGGTCTGGTATTGGGGTACAGGTCTCAGCTTGTTAATTATGGGTTGGTACTGTGGTACAGGTCTCACAATGTGAATGATGGGCTGGTATTGGGGTACAGGTCTCACATTGCTAATGATGGGCTGGTATTGGGGTACATGTCTCACCTTTTTAATGATGGGCTGGTATTGGGGTACAGGTTTCAACATGTCAATGATGTGCTGGTATTGGGGTACAACTCACCATGTTAATGATGGGCTGGTGTTGGTTACTGGTCTCAGTTTGTAATGATGGGCTGATATTGGGGTACTGGTCTCATTTTGTTAATGATGGGTTGATATTGGGGTATAGGTCTCACCATGTGAATGATGGGCTGATATTGAGGTACTGGTCTCACTTTGTTAATGATGGGTTCGTATTGGGGTACAGGTCTCACCTTGTTAATGATGGGCTGGTATTGATGTACAGTTCACGTTGTTAATTATTGGCTTGTATTGGGGTACAGGTCTCACCATTTTAATGATGGGCTGGTATTGGGGTACAGGTCTCACCTTGTTAATGATGGGCTGGTATTGCGGTAGATATCTCACCTTGTTAATGATGGGCTGATATTGGGGTACTGGTCTCATCATGTTAAAATTGGGCTGGTATAGGGGTACAGGTCTCAACTTGTTAATGATGGGCTTGTATTGAGGTACAGGTCACACCTTGTTAATTGCGGGCTTGTATTGGGGTACAGGTCTCGCCATGTTAATGATGGGCTGTTATTGGGGTACAGGTCTCAGCTTGTTAATGATGGGCTGGTATTGTGGTACATATCTCATGTTGTTAATAATGGGCTGATATTGGGGTACTGGTCTCACCATGTTAATAATGGGCTGGAATTGGGTACTGGTCTCACCATGTAATGATGGGCTGATATTGGGGTAATGGGCGCACCATGTTAATGTTCAGCTCGAATTGGGGTGCAGGTATCATTTTGTTAATGATAGGTTGATATTGGGGTACAGGTCTCACCATGTGAATGATGAGTTGGTATTTGGGTCCTGATCTCATCTTGTTAATGATGGGTTGGAATTGGGGTACAGGTCTCACGTTGTTAATGATGGGCTGGTATTGAGGTACAGGTCACACCTTGTTAATTATTGGCTTGTATTGGGGTACAGGTCTCACCATGTTAATGATGGGCTGCTATTGGGGTACAGGTCTCACCTTGTTGATGATGGGCTGGTATTGGGGTATAGATCTCACCTTGTGAATGATGGGCTGGTATTGGGGTACAGATCTCACCTTGTTAATGATTGTTTGGTATTGGGGTACAGGTCTCACCACGTTAATGATAGGCTCGTATTGGGGTACATCTCTCACCTTTTTAATGATGGCCTGGTATTGGGGTACAGGTTTCTCATTGTTAATGATGTGCAGGTATTGGGGTACAGGTTTCACCATGTCAAAGTTGGGCTGCTATTGGGGTAAAACTCACCATGTTAATGATGGGCTGCTATTGGGGTACAGGTCTCACCTTGTTGATGGTGGGCTGGTATTGGGGTATAGATCTCACCTTGTGAATGATGGGCTGGTATTGGGGTACAGATCTCACCTTGTTAATGATTGTTTGGTATTGGGGTACAGGTCTCACCACGTTAATGATAGGCTCGTATTGGGGTACATCTCTCACCTTTTTAATGATGGCCTGGTATTGGGGTACAGGTTTCTCATTGTTAATGATGTGCAGGTATTGGGGTACAGGTTTCACCATGTCAAAGTTGGGCTGCTATTGGGGTAAAACTCACCATGTTAATGATGGGCTGGTTTTAGGGTAAAACTCACCATGTTAATGATGGGCTGGTATTGGGGTGCATATCTCACCTTGTTAATGATGGGCTGGTATTGTGGTACAGGTCTCACCTTGTTAATGATTGGCCGAGATTGGGGTACTGGCCTCACAATGTTAATAATGGGCTGGTATTGGGTGCTGGTTTTACCATGTAATGATGGGCTGGTATTGGGGTACAGATCGCACCTTGTTAATGATGGGCTGGTATTGCGGTGCATATCTCACCTTGTTAATGATGGGCCAATATTGGGGTACTGGACTCACAATATTAATGATGGGCTGGTATTGATGTACAGGTCACACCTTGTTAATTATGCACTGGTATTGCAGTACAGGTCTCACCATGATAATGATGGGCTGGTATTGGGGTACAGGTCTCACCTTGTTAATGATGGGCTAGTATTGGGGTACTGGGCTCAACATGTTAATGATGGGCTTGTATTGGGGTACATGTTTCACCTTTTTAATAATGGGTTGGTATTGGGGTACAGGTCACACATTGTTAATGATGGGCTGGTGTTGCGGTACATATCTCACCTTGTTAAAGATGGGCTGATATTGGGTTACTGGTCTTACCATGTTCATAATGGGTTGGTATTGGGTACTAGTCCCACTTTGTTAACGATGGGCTGATATTGGGGTACTAATCTCACCATGTTAATAATGGGCTGGTATTGGTTACTGGTCTCACCATGTTAATAATAGGCTGGTATTTGGTACTGGTCTCCCCTTGTTAATGATGGGCTGGTATTGGGGTACAGGTCTCATCATGATAATGATGGGCAGGTATTGGGGTGCATGTCTCACCTTGTTACTGATGGGCTGGTATTAGGGTACTGGTCTCACTATTTTAATAATGGGCTGGTATTGGGGTACTGGTCTCACCATGTAATCATGGGCTGGTATTGGTGTACTGGACTCACCATGTTAATGATGGGCTGGTATTGGAGTACAGGTGTCACCTTGTTATTGATGGGCTGGCATTGGGGTACATGTCTCATCTTGTTAATGATGGGCTGGTATTGGATATTGGTCTCACCAAGTACTGATGGGCTGGTATTGGGGTACAGGTCTCAGCTTGTTAATGATAGGTTGGCATAGGGATATTGGTCTCACCATGTAATGATGGGCTTGTTTTTGGGCACAGGTCTCACCATGTTAATGGTGGGCTGGTATTGGGTACAGGTCTCACCTTGTTAATGATGGGTTGCTATTGGGGTACAGGTCTCACCTTGTTAATGATGGGCTGGTATTGGGGTACAGGTCTCGCCATGTGAATGATGGGCTGGTCTTGGGATACAGTTCTTACCATGTTAATGATGGGCTGGTATTGGTGCGCTGGTGTCACCTTGTTAATGCTGGTCTGGTATTGGGGTACAGGTCTCATCATGATAATGATGGGCATTATTGGGTTACATGTCTCACCTTGCTAATGGTGGGCTGCTATTGGGGTACTTGTCTCACCATGTTAATAATGGGCTGGAATTGGTTACTTGTCTCACCATGTAATGATGGGCTGGGATTGGTGTACAAGTCTTACGTTGTTAATGATGGGCTGGTATTGGGGTGCAGGTCTCATCTTGTTAATGATGGCCTACTGTTGGGGTACTAATCTTTTATTTAAATCTGGTAATACTTATTACAATACATCAACTTCATAATAAATCCATTACATTCATTAACCACAATAAGGCTAATTTTAACAAAAAATCAACTTTAAGATTAACAATACAAATAAAATAATACATTTTTTCCAGACAAATACACTATCAACAATACAAATACCCATAAAAAACAAGACAGACCAATCCTACTGACAATCTAGTAACTCCTCATTTTTACTTAGTATAACCTGCTGTCTCTTTAAATATTAACATTCAAATACAACAGCACTTATACAACTCAACCGTTACATAATAAATCCATTACATTCATTCACCAATTATAGTCAACAATATAAATACAACAATAAATTTTACAGGTTTATCAATAATAACTGTTGGGGTACTGGTCTCACCTTGTTAATGATGGGCTGCTAGTGGGTTACAAGTCTCACCTTGTTAATGATGGGCTTGTATTGGGGTACAGGTCTCATTTGTTCATAATGGGCTGCTATTGGGGTACTTGTCTCACCTTGTTAATGATGGGCTGGTACTGGAGTACAGGTCTCACCTTGTTAATGATGGGCTGGTATTGGGGTACAGGGCTCACCACATGAATGATGGGCTGGTATTGGGGTACAGATCGCACCTTGTTAATGATGGGCTTGTACTGAGGTAAAGGTCTCACCTTGTTAATGATGGGCTGGTATTGAAGTACAGGTCACACCGTGTTAATTATGCGCTGGAATTGTGGTACAGGTCTCACCATGATAATGATGAGCTGGTATTGGGATATAGGTCTCACCTTTTTAATGATGGGCTGGTATTGTGGTACAGGTCTCGCCATGTGAATGATGGGCTGGTATTGGGTTACAGGTCTCATCTTGTTAATGATTGTTTCGTGTTGGGGTTCAGGTTTCACCACGTTAAGAATGGGCACGTATTGGGGTACATGTCTCGCTTTTTAAATGATGGGCTGGTGTTGGGGTACAGGTATCACATTGTTAATGATGGGATGATATTGGGGAACAGGTCTCACCATGTCAATGATTGGCTGGTATTGGGGTAAGACTCACCATGTTAATGATGGGCTGGTATTGGAGTACAGGTCTCAACATGATAATGATGGGCGGGTATTGGGGTACATGTCTCACCTTGTTAATGATGGGCTGATATTGGGTACTGGTCTCACCATGTAATGATGGGCTGGTATTTGGGTATAGGTCGCACCATGTTAATGATGGGCTGGCATTGGGACACAGATCTCATCTTGTTAAAGATGTGCTGCTATTTGGGGACTGGTGTCACCTTGTTAATGATGGGCTGGTATTGGGGTACAGGTCTCACCTTGCTAATGATGGGCTGGTATTGGGGTACAGGTCCCACCATGTAATGATGGGCTGTTTTGGGTTACTTGTCTCAGCAAGTAATGATGGGCTGGTATTGGGGTACTGGTCTGACCAGGTAATGATGGGCTGGTATTGGGGTAAAGGTCTCACCTTGTTAATGATGGGCTGGTATTGGGGGATAGGTCTCATCTTGTCAATATTGGGCTGGTTTTAGGGTACTGGTCTCACCTTGTTAATGATGGGCTTGTATTGGGGTACAGGTCTCACCGTGTTAATGATGGGCTGGTATTGGGGTACAGGTCTCACCTTGTTAATGATGGGCTGGTATTGGGGTACATTTCTCACCTTTTTAATGATGGGCTGGTATTGGGGTACAGGTTTCAACATATCAATGATGGGCTGGTATTGGGGTACAACTCACCATGTTAATGATGGGCTGGTGTTGGTTACTGGTCGCACCATGTTAATGATGGGCTGGTGTTGGTTGCTGGTCGCAGAATGTTAATGATGGGATGGTATTGGGTTACACTTTTCACCTTGTTAATTATGGGCTGGTATGGGGTACAGGTCTCACCTTGTTAATGATGGGCTGGTATTGTGGTACATATCTCATGTTGTTAATAATGGGCTGATATTGGGGTACTGGTCTCACCATGTTAGTAATGGGTAGGTATTGGGTACTGGTCTCACTATGCAATGATGGGCTGATATTAGAGTAATGGGCGCACCATGTTAATGTTCAGCTGGAATTGGGGTGTAGGTATCATTTTATTAATGATGGGTTGATATTGGGGTATAGGTCTCACCATGTGAATGATGGGTTGGTATTTGGGTCCTGATCTCACCTTGTTAATGCTGGGTTGGAATTGGGGTACAGGTCTCACCTTGCTAATGATGGGCTGGTATTGAGGTACAGGTCACACCTTGTTAATTATTGGCTTGTATTGGGGTACAGGTCTCACCATGTTAATGATGGGCTGCTTTTGGGGTACAGGTCTCACCTTGTTGATGATAGGCTGGTATTGGGGTATAGATCTCACCTTGTGTATGATGGGCTGGTATTGGGGTACAGATCTCACCTTGTTAATGATTGTTTGGTATTGGGGTACAGGTCTCACCACGTTAATGATGGGCTCGGATTGGGGTACATGTCTCACCTTTTAATGATGGCCTGGTATTGGGGTACAGGTTTCACATTGTTAATGATGTGCAGGTATTGGGGTACAGGTCTCACCATGTCAATGATGGGCTGGTATTGGGGTAAAACTCACCATGTTAATGATGGGCTGGTATTGGGGTTCTGGTCTCACCATGTTAATGATGGGCTGGTATTGGGGTAAAACTCACCATGCTAATGATGGGCTGGTATTGGGGTTCTGGTCTCACCTTGTTAATGATGGGCTGGTATTGGGGTACAGTTCTCACCTTGTTAATGATGGGTTGGTATTGGGCTACAGGTCTCACCATGTGAATGATGGGCTGCTTTTGGGGTACAGGTCTCACCTTGTTAATGATGGGCTGGTATTGGGGTTCTGGTCTCACCTTGTTAATGATGGGCTGGTATTGGGCTACAGGTCTCACCGTGTGAATGATGGGCTGATATTGGGGTACTGGTCTCACCATGTTAATAATGGGCAGGTATTGGGTACTGGTCTCACCATGTAATGATGGGCTGATATTGGGTTACTAGTCACACCATGTTAAAGTTGGGGTGGTATAGGGGTACAGGTCTCACCTTGTTAATGATGGGCTTGTATTGAGGTACAGGTCACACCTTATTAACAACGGGCTTGTATTGAGGTACATGTCTCACCATGTTAATGATGGGCTGGTATTCATGTACAGGTCACACCTTGTTAATTATGGGCTTGTATTGGGGTACAGGTCTCACCATGTTAATGATGGGCTAGTATTGGGGTACAGGTCTCACCATGTTAATGGTGGGCTGTTATTGGGGTACAGTTCTCAGCTTGTTAATGATGGGCTGGCATTCGGGTACAGGTCCCACCATGTGAATGATGGGCTGGTATTGGGGCACAGGTCTCACCTTGTTAATGATGGGCTGGTATTGGGGTACATGTCTCACCTTTTTAAGGATGTGCTGGTACTGGGGTACAGGTTTCAACATGTCAATGATGGGCTGGTATTGGGGTACAACTCACCATGTTAATGATGGGCTGGTGTTGGTTATTGGTCTTACCATGTAATGATGGGCTGATATTGTGGTACTTGTCGCACCATGTTAATGATGGGATAGTATTTGGTTACAGGTCTCACCTTGTTAATGATGGGTTGGTATTGGGGTACAGGTCTCATTTTGTTAATGATGGGTTGATATTGGTGTACTTGTCGCACCATGTTAATGATGGGCTAGTATTGCGGTACATATCTCACGTTGTTAATGGTGGGTTGATATTGGGGTAGTGGTCTCACCATGTTAATGATGGGCTGGTATTGGGTTACAGGTCTCACCTTGTTAATGATGCGCTGGTATTGGGTTACCGGTCTCACCTTGTGAATGATGGGCTGGTATTGGGGTACATATCTCACCATGTTAATGATGGGCTAGTATTGTGGAACATATCTCACCTTGTTAATGGTGGGCTGATAGTGGGGTACTGGTCTCACCATGTTAATGATGGGCTGGTATTGGGGTACAGATCTCACCATGTTAATGATGGGCTAGTATTGGATTATAGCTCTCACCTTGTTAATGGTGGGCTGATATTGGGGTACTGGTCTGATCTTGTTAATGATGGGTTGGTCTTGTGCTACATGTCTCACCATGTGAATGAAGTGCTGGTATTGGGGTACAAGTCTCAACTTGTTAATGATGGGTTGGTATTGCTGTACATATATCACCTTGTTAATGATGGGCAGATATTGGGGTATTGGTCTCACCATGTTAATAATGGGCTTGTATTGCGTACTGCTCTCACCGTGTAATTGTGGGCTGATGTTTGTGTACAAGTTGCACCATGTTAATGATGGGTTGGTATAGGGGTACAGGTCTCACCTTGTTAATGATGGGCTTGTATTGAGGTACAGGTCATACCTTGTTAATTATGGGCTTTTATTGGGGTACAGGGCTCACCATGTTAATGATGGGCTTGTATTGAGGTACAGGTCATACCATGTTAATTATGGGCTTTTATTGGGGTACAGGGCTCACCATGTTAATGATGAGCTGGTATTGGGGTACAGGTCTCACCTTGTTAATGATGGGCTGGTATTGAGGTACAGGTCACACCTTGTTAATTATGGGCTTGTATTGGGGTACAGGTCGCACCATGTTAATGATGGGCTGGTATTAGGGTGCAGGTCTCACCATGTTAATGGTGGGCTGGTGTTGGGGGTCTGGTCTAACTATGTTAATGATGGGCTGGTATAGGGGTACGGGTCTCACCAAGTTAATGATGGGCTGGTATTGCGGTGCATATCTCACCTTGTTAATGATGGGCCAATATTAGGGTACTGGACTCACAATATTAATGATGGGCTGGTATTGATGTACAGGTCACACCTTGTTAATTATGCGCTGGTATTGCAGTACAGTTCTCACCATGATAATGATGGGCTGGTATTGGGGTACAGGTCTCACCTTGTTAATGATGGGCTAGTATTGGTGTACTGGGCTCACCATGTTAATGATGGGCTCGTATTGGGGTACATGTTTCGCCTTTTTAATAATGGGCTGGTATTGGGGTACAGGTCTCACGTTGTTAATGATGGGCTGGTGTTGCGTTACATATCTCACCTTGTAAATGTTGGGCTGATATTGGGTTACTGGTCTTACCGTATTCATAATGGGTTGGTATTGGGTACTAGTCCCACCTTGTTAACGATGGGCTGATATTCGGGTACTGATCTCACCATGTTAATAATGGGCTGGTATTGGTTACTGGTCTCACCATGTTAATGATGGGCTGGTATTGGGGTACCGGTCTCACCATGTTAATGGTGGGCTGCTTTTGGGGTGCTTGTCGCACCATGTAATGATGGGCTGATATCGGGGTACTGATCTCACCTTGTTAATGATGGGTTGGTATTGGGGTACAGGTCTCACCTTGTTAATGTTTGGCTGTTATTGGGTTACAGGTCTTGCCTTGTTAATGATGGGCTGGTATTGGGGTACATATCTCACCATGTTAATGATGGGCTAGTATTGCGGTACATATCTCACCTTGTTAATGGTGGGCTGATATTGGGGTAGTGGTCTTACCATGTTAATGATGGGCTGGTATTGGGTTACAGGTCTCACCTTGTTAATGATGCGCTGGTATTGGGTTACCGGTCTCACCTTGTGAATGATGGGCTGGTATTGGGGTACATATCTCAGCATTTTAATGATGGGCTAGTATTGCAGTACATATCTCACCTTGTTAATGGTGGGCTGATATTGGGGTACTGGTCTCACCATGTTAATGATGGGCTGGTATTGGGGTACAGGTCTCTCCATGTTAATGATGGGCTAGTATTGGGTTACAGGTCTCACCTTGTTAATGGTTTGCTGATATTGGGGTACTGGTCTCATCTTGTTAATGATGGGTTGGTCTTGTGCTACATGTCTCACCTTGTTAATGATGGGTCAATATTTGGGTACTGGACTCACAATAGTAATGATGGGCTGGTATTGATGTACAGGTCACACCTTGTTAATTATGCGCTGGTATTGCAGTACAGTTCTCACCATGATAATGATGGGCTGTTATTGGGGTACAGGTCTCACCTTGTTAATGATGGGCTAGTATTGGGGTACTGGGCTCACCATGATAAAGATGGGTTCGTATTGGGGTACATGTTTCACCTTTTTAATAATGGGCTGGTATTGGGGTACAGGTCTCACATTGTTAATGATGGGCTGGTTTTGCGGTACATATCTCAACTTGTTATTGTTGGGCTGATATTGGGTTACTGGTCTTACTATGTTCATAATGGGTTGGTATTGGGGACTAGTCCCACCTTGTTAACGATGGGCTGATATTGGGGTACTGATCTCACCATGTTAATAATGGGCTGGTATTGGTTACTGGTCTCACCATGTTAATAATGGGCTGGTATTGGGTACTGGTCTCCCCTTGTTAATGATGGGCTGGTATTGGGGTACAGGTCTCACCATGTTAATGGTGTGCTGTTATTGGGGTACAGTTCTCAGCTTGTTAATGATGGGCTTGCATTGGGTTACAGGTCTCACCATGTGAATGATGGGCTGGTATTGGGGTACAGGTCTCACCTTGTTAATGATGGGCTAGTATTGGGGTACCTGTCTCACCTTTTTAAGGATGTGCTGGTATTGGGGTATAGGTTTCAACATGTCAATGATGGGCTGGTATTGGGGTAGAACTTACCATGTTAATGATGGGCTGGTGTTGGTTACTGGTCTCACCATGTAATGATGGGCTGATATTGGGGTACTTGTCGCACCATGTTAATGATGGGATAGTATTTGGTTACAGGTCTCACCTTGTTAATGATAGGCTGGTATTGGGGTACAGGTCTCATTTTGTTAATGATGGGTTGATATTGGGGTACTTGTCGCACCATGTAATGATGGGCTGATATTGGGGTACTGATCTCACCTTGTTAATGATGGGTTGGTATTGGGGTACAGGTCTCACCATGTTAATGATGGGCTAGTATTGCGGTACATAACTCACCTATTAATGGTAGGCTGATATTGGGGTAGTGGTCACACCATGTTAATGATGGGCTGGTATTGGGTTACAGGTCTCACCTTGTTAATGATGGGCTAGTATTGGGGTACTGGTCTCACCATGTGCATGATGGGCTGTTATTGGGGTACTGATCTCACCTTGTGAATGATGGGATGGTATTGGGGTACAGTTCACACCTTGTTAATTATGGGCTTGTATGGGGTACAGGTCTCACCTTGTTCATGAAGGGCTGGTATTGGTGATCACATCTCACTATGTGCATAATGGTTTGGTATTGGGTTACAGGTCTCACCTTGTTAATGATTGGCTGGAATTGGGGTACAGGCCTCACCATGTTAATGAGGGGCTAGTGTTGCGGTACATATCTCAACTTTTAAATGATGGGCTGATATTGGGGAACTGGTCTCACCATGTTAAAAATGGGCTGCTATTGGGTTCTGGTCTCACCATTTAATGATGGGTTGATATTGTGTTACTGGTCGCACCATGTTAATGATGGGCTCGTATTGGGGTACAGGTCTTACCATGTGAATGATGGGCTGGATTGGATTACAGGTCTCACCTTGTTAATGATGGGCTGGTGTTGGGGTACAGTTCTCACCATGTGAATGATGGGCTGGTATTGGGGTTCTGATCTCACCATGTTAATGATAGGCTGGTATTGGGTTACAGGTCCCATCTTGTTTATTATTGTTTGGTGTTGGGGTACAGGTCTCACCACCTTAATGATGGGCTCGTATTGGGGTACATGTCTCACATTTTAATGATGGGCTGGTATTGGGGTACAGGTCTCACATTGTTAATGATGGGCTGGTATTGCGGTACAGGTCTGACCATGTCAATGATGGGCTGGTATTGGGGTTCTGGTCTCACCATGTTAATGATGGGTTGGTATTGCGGTACATATCTCACCTTGTTAATGATGGGCTGGTTTTGGGGTACTGGTCTCACCCTGTTAATAATGGGCTGGTATTGGGTACTGGTCTCACCATGTAATGATGGGCTGGTATTGGGGTACTGGTCGCACCATGATCATGATGGGCTGGAATTGGTTTACTGGTCTCACCTTGTTAATGATGGGCTTGTGTTGGGGTACAGGTCTCATCATTATAATGATGGGCAGGTAATGGGGTACGTGTCTCACCTTGTTAATGAAGGGCTGGTTTTGGGGTACCAGTCTCACCATGTAATCATGTGCTGGTATTGTGGTACTGGTCGCACTATGTTAATAATGGGCTTGTATTGGAGTACAGGTCTCATCTTGTTATTGGTGGGCTGGCATTGTGGTACAGGTCTCATCTTGTTAATGATGGGATGCCATTGGGGTACTGGTCTCACCTTGTTAATGACGGGCTTGTATTGGGGTACTGGTCTCACCTTGTTAATGATGGGCTGGTATTGGGGTACAGGTCCCACCATGTTAATGAATGGCTGTTTTGGGGTACTGGTCTCACCAAGTAACGAAGGGCTGGTACTGGGGTACAAGTCTCAGCTTGTTAATGATGGGCTGGTATTGGGGTACTGGTCTGACCATGTAATGATGGGCTTGTATTGGGGTACATGTCACACCATGTTAAGGATGGGCTGATATTGGGGTACAGGTCTCACCATGTTAAGGATGGGCTGGTATTGGGGTACAGGTCTCACATTGTTAATAATGGGCTGGTATTGGGGTACTGGTCTCACCTTGTTAATGAAGAGCTGGTATTGGGGTACAGGCCTCACCTTGTTAATGATGGGCTGGTATTGGGGTACAGTTCTCACCATGTAAATGATCGGCTGGTATTGGGTACTGGTTGCACCATGTTGAGGACGGGCTGGTATTGGGGTACAGGTCTCACCTTGTTAATGATGGGCTGGTATTGGTGTACTGGTCGCACTTTGTTAATGATGGGCTGGTATTGGGGTGCAGGTCTCACATTGTTAATGATGGGCTGCTATTGGGGTACAGGTCTCACCATGTTAATGATGGGCTGGTATTGGGGTACAGGTCTCACCTTGTTAATGATGGGCTGGTATTGGGGTACAGGTCCCACCATGTTAATGATGGGCTGCTATTGGGGTACAGGTCTCACCTTGTTAATGATGGGCTGGTATTGGGGTACAGGTCCCACCATGTTAATGATGGGCTGTTTTGGGGTACTGATCTCACCAAGCACTGATGGGCTGTTATTGGGGTACTGGTCTCACATTGTTAATGATGGGTTTGTATTGGGGTACTGGTCTCACCGTGTAATGATGTGCTGGTATTGGGGTACAGGTCTCACATTGTTAATGATGGGCTGGTGTTGGGGTACAGCTCTCACCATGTGAATGATGTGCTGGTATTGGGGTACAGGTCTCACATTGTTAATGATGGGTTTGTATTGGGGTACAGCTCTCACCATGTGAATGATGTGCTGGTATTGGGGTACAGGTCTCACATTGTTAATGATGGGCTGGTGTTGGGGTACAGCTCTCACCATGTGAATGATGGGCTGGTATTGGGGTACATTTTTCACCATCTTAATGATGGGCTGGTATTGGTGTACTGGTCTCGCCTTGTTAATGATGGTCTGGTATTGGGGTACAGGTCTCATCATGATAATGATGGGCATTATTGGGTTACATGTCTCACCTTGTTAATGATGGGCTGCTATTGGGGTACTGGTCTCACCATGTTAATAAAGGGCTGGAATTGGGTACTGGTCTCACCATGTAATCATGGGTTGTATTGGGGTACTGATTTCACCTTGTTAATGATGGGCTGGTATTGGGCTATAGGTCTCATCTTGTTAATCAAGGGCTGCTATTGGGGTACTGGTTTCACTTTGTTAATGATGGGCTGGTATTGGGGTACAGCTCTCACCATGTGATGATGGGCTTGTATTGGGGTACAGGTCTCACCATGTTAATGATGGCCTAGTATTGGGGTACTGGTCTCACCAAGTACTGATGGGCTGGTATCGGGGTACAGGTCTCACCTTTTTAATGATGGGCTGGTATTGAAGTACAGGTCTCACCTTGTTAATGATGGGCTGGTATTGGGGTACAGCTCTCACCATGTGAATGATGGGTTGGTATTGGGATACAGCTCTCAACATGTTAATGACTGGCTGGTATTGGTTTGTTGGTCTCACTTTGTTAATGCTGGTCTGGTATTGGGGTACAGGTCTTATCATGATAATGATGGTCATTATTGGGTTACATGTCTCACCTTGCTAATCGTGGGCTGCTATTGGTGTACTGGTCTCACCATGTTAATAATGGGCTGGGATTGGTTACTTGTCTCACCATGTAATGATGGGTTGGTAGTGGGGTACATGTCTCACCTTGTGAATGATGTGCTGTTATTGGGGTACAGGTCTCATCTTGTTAATGAAGGGCTGCTATTGGGGTACTGGTTTCACCTTGTTAATGAAGGGCTGCTATTGGGGTACTTGTCTCACCTTGTTAATGATGGGCTGGTATTGGTGTACAGGGCTCACCATATGAATGATGGGCTGGTATTGGGGTACAGGTCTCATCATGTTAATGATGGGATGCTATTGGGGTAGTCGTCTCACCATGTGAATGATGGGCTGGTATTGGGGTACTGATCTCACCTTATGAATGATGGGATGGTATTGGGGTACAGGTCTCACCTTGTTAATGATGGGCTGGTATTGAGGTACAGGTCACACCTTGTTAATTATGGGCTTGTATTGGGGTACAGGTCTCACCATGTTAATGATGGGCTTGTATTGGTGTTCAGGTCTCCCCTTGTTAATGATGGGCTAGTATTGGTGTACAGGTCTCACCATGTGAATGATGGGCTGGTATTGGGTTACAGGTCTCACCTTGTTAATGATTGGCTGGTATTGGGGTACAGGTTTCACCACGTTAATGATGGGCTGGTATTGCGGTGCATATCTCACCTTGTTAATGATTGTTTGGTATTGGGGTATAGGTCTCACCATGTTAATGATGGGTTGGTATTGGGGTACTGGTCTCTTAATGTTAATAATGGGCTGGTATTGGGAACTTGTCTCACCATGTAATGATGGGTTGATATTGGGGTACTGGTCGCATCGTGTTAATGATGGGCTGGTATTGGGTTACAGGTCTCACATTGTTAATGGTGGGCTGGTATTGGGGTACTGGTCTCACCATGTTAATGATGGGCTGGTATTGAGGTACAGGTCACACCTTGTTAATGATGGGCTGGTATTGAGGTACAGGGCACACCTTGTTAATGATGGGCTTGTATTGGAGTCATAGAGTTATACAGCACAGAAAGAGGCCCTTCGGCCCATCGTGTCTGCGCCGTCCTTTAATCCCTGTCCAGTCTAATCCCATTTTCCAGCATTTGGTCCATAGCCTTGTATGCAATGGCATTTCAAGCGCTCATCCAAATGCTTCTTGAATGTTATGAGGGTTCCTTCCTCTACCACCCTTTCAGGCAGTGAGTTCCAGATTCCAACCACCCTCTGGGTGAAAAAGTTCCTCCTCAAATCCCCTCTAAACCTCCTGCCCCTTACCTTGAATCTATGCCCCCTTGTTATTGACCCCCCTACTAAGGGGAAAAGTTCCTCTTTATCTACCCTATCTATGCCCCTCATCGTTTTGTACACCTCAATCAGGTCCCCCCTCAGCCTTCTTTGCTCCAAGGAAAACAACCCCAGCCTGTTTAGTCTTTCTTCATAGCTGAGGCTCTCCATCCCAGGTAACATCCTGGTGAATCTTCTCTGCACCCTCTCCAAAGCAATCACATCCTTCCTATAGTGAGGCGACCAGAACTGCACACAGTACTCCAGCTGTGGCCTCACCAGCGTTTTGTACAGCTCCATCATAACCTCCCTGCTCTTATATTCTATGCCTCGGCTAATGAACGCAAGTATCCCATATGCCTTTTTAACCACCTTATCTACCTGTTCCGCTGCCTTCAGGGATCTATGTACATGTACACCAAGGTCCCTCTGACCCTTTGTACTTCCTAGGGTCCTACCACTCATTGTGTATTCCCTTGCCTTATTTGTCCGTCCAAAATGCATCACCTCGCACTTTTCAGGGTTAAATTCCATTTGCCACTTTTCCGCCCATCTGACCAACCCGTTTATATCGTCCTGTAGCCTGAGGCTTTCCTCCTCGCAATTTACCGCCCCACCAATTTTCGTGTCATCTGCGAACTTACTCATCATACCTTTTACATTCTCATCCAAATCATTTATGTAGATCACAAACAGCAAGGGTCCCAGCACCGATCCCTGAGGTACCCCACTGGACACAGGCTTCCAGTCACAAAAGCAACCTTCGACCATCACCCTCTGCCTCCTGCCACTCAGCCAGTTTAGGATCCAACGCGCCAAGGCACCCTGGATCCCATGGGCTCTTACCTTCTTGACCAGTCTCCTATGCGGGACTTTGTCAAAAGCTTTACTGAAATCCATGTAAACCACATCCACAGCATTTCCCTCATCCACACACCTAGTCACCCCCTCGAAAAATTCAATCAGATTGGTCAGACATGATTTACCCTTGACAAAGCCATGCTGACTATCCCCGATTAATCCTTGCCTCTCCAAGTGGAGACTAATTTTGTCCCTCAGAATTTTTTCCAATAATTTCCCTACCACAGATGTTAGGCTCACTGGCCTGTAATTCCCTGGTTTATCCCTGCTAGCCTTCTTGAATAATGGTACTACGTTAGCTGTTCTCCAGTCCTCTGGTACATCCCCTGTGGCCAGAGAGGTTCTGAAAATTTGTGTCAGAGCCCCTGCAATCTCCTCCTTTGCCTCACACAACAGCCTGGGATACATCTCGTCTGGGCCTGAGGATTTATCCACTTTTTGGCCTGCTAAAACCGCTAGTACCTCCTCCCTCTCGATGCTAATATGTTCAAGTATGTCACAGTGCCCTTGCCCGATTTCTATGTCTGCATCGTCTTTCTCCATAGTGAACACAGATGCAAAAAATTCATTTAAAACCCCGCCTACATCATCTGGCTCTACACACAGATTGCCACTTTGGTCCCTAATGGGCCCTACCCTTTCCCTGGTTATCCTCTTGCCCTTAATATACTTATAAAACATCTTAGGATTTTCCTTTATTTTGCTCGCCAGTGTTATTTCATGGCCCCTCCTTGCCCTCCTAATTTCTTTTTTAAGTATGCCCCTGCACTTTTTATACTCCTCTAGGGCTTCCTCCGTCTTTAGTCTTTTGTAACTGCCAAAAGCCCCCCTTTTTTTCCTAATGCATTTTTGTATATCCCTTGTCATCCAAGGTTCCCTTTGCTTGTTGGTCCCACCCTTGACCTTTACAGGAACATGTTGGCGTTGTACTCTCTCTATTTCCCTTCTGAAAGTCTCCCACTGCTTTGATGTGGATTTTCCTATAAGTAGCTGCTCCCAGTCCACTTTGGCCAGATCCTGCCTTATCATGTGGTGCAGGTCTCACCATGTTAATGATGAGCTGGCATTGAGGTACTGGTCTCACCTTGTTAATGATGGGCTGCCATTGGGGTACAGGTCTCACCTTGTTAATGATGGGCTTGTATTGTGGTGCAGGTCTCACCATGTTAATGATGGGCTGGTATTGGGGTACAGGTCTCACCATGTGAATAATGGTCTGGTATCGGGGTTCTGGTCTAACCATGTTAATGGTGGGCTGCTTTTGGTGTACGGGTCTCACCATGTTAATGATGGGCTGGTATTGCGGTGCATATCTCACCTTGTTAATGAAGTGCTGGTACTGTGGCACAGGTCTCACCTTGTTAATGATGGGCTGATATTGGGATCTTGGTCTCACAATGTTAATAATGGGCTGGTATTGGGTGCTGGTCTCACATTGTTATTGATGGGCTGGTATGGGGTACTTGTCTCACCATGTAATGCTAGGCTGCTATTGGGGTACTGATCTGCACTTGTTAATGGGCTGGTATTGATGTACAGGTCTCACCATGTGAATGGTGGGCTGGTATTGGGTTATACTGATCTCACCTTGTTTATTTTGGGCTGGTATTGGGGTGCAGGACTCACGTTGTTAATAATGGGCTGGTATTGGGGAACAGTTCTCATCTTGTGAATGATGGTCTTGTATCGGGGTACAGGTCTCACCATGTGAATGATGGGTTTGTATTGGGGTACAGGTCTCACTTGTTAATGATGGGCTGGTATTGAGGTACAGGTCACACGTTGTTAATTATGGGCTGGTATAGGGGTACAGGTCTCACCTTGTTAATGATGGGCTGGTATTGGGGTACTGTTCTCAGCTTGTTAAAATGGGCTGGTATTGGGGTACAGGTCTCACCTTGCTAATGATGGGCTGATATTGGGGTAGTGGTTTCACCATGTTAATAATGGGCTGGTATTGGGTACTGGTCTCACCATGTAGTCATGGGCTGTTATTGGGGTACTGTTTGCACCATGTTAATGATGGACTGGTATTGGGGTACTGGTCTCACCTTGTTAATGATTGGCTGGTATTGGGGTACAGGTCTCACCTTGCTAATGATTGGCTGGTATTGAGGTACAGGTCCCACCATGTTAATGATGGGCTCTGTTTGGGTACTGGTCTCACCACGTAATGATGGGCTGGTATTGGGGTACAGGTCTCACCTTTTTAATGATGGGCTGATATTGGGGTTCTGGTCTCATAATTAAATGATGGGCTTGTATTGGGGTACTGGTTGCACTATGTTAAGAATGGGCTGGTATTGGGGTACAGGTCACACCGTGTTAATGATGGGCTGGTATTGGGGTACATGTCTCACCTTGTTAATGGTGTGCTGGTATTGGGGTACTGGCCTCACCATGTTCATGATGGGATGGAACTGGTTTACTGGTCTCACCTTCTTAATGATGGGCTGGTATTGCGGTACAGGTCTCACCGTGTTAATGATGGGCTGTAATTGGGATGCAGGTCTCACCATGTGAATGATGGACTGGTATTGCGAGACAGGTCTCACTTTGTTAATGATGGGCTGTTATTTGGGTACATGCCTCATCTTGTTAATGATGGGCTGCTATTGGTGTACTGTTCTCACATTGTTAATGATGGGCTGGTATTGGGGTAGAGGTCTCACCTTGTTAATGATGGGCTGGTATTGGGGTACAGGTCCCATCATGTTAATGATGGGCTGCTTTTGTGTACTGGTCTCACCAAGTAATGATGTGTTGGTATTGGAGTACAGGTCTCACTTTGTTAATGATGGACTGGTATTGGGCTACTGGTCTCACCATATAATGATGGACTTGTATTGGGGTACTGGTAGCATCATGTTAAGGATGAGCTGGTATTGGGGTAGAGGTGTCCCATTGTTATTAATGGGCTGGTTTTGGGGTACAGATCTCACCTTGTTAATGAAGAGCTGGTATTGGGGTACAGGCCTCACCATGTGACTGATGGGCTGTTATTGGGTACTGGTCGCACCATGTTAAGGACGGGCTGGTATTGGGGTACTGGTCTCACCTTGTTAATGATGGGCTGGTATTGGGGTGCAGTTCACATCTTGTTAATGATGGGCTGCTATTGGGGTATGGGTCTGACCTTGTTAATGATGGGCTGGTGTTGTTGTACAGGTCTCACCATGTGAATGATGGGCTGGTATTGGGTTGCGGCTCTCACCTGGCTAATGATGGGCTGGTATTGGGGTACAGGTCTCACCTTTTAATGATGGGCTGGTATTGGGGTACAGGTCTCACATTGTTAATGATGGGCTGGTATTGGGGTACAGGTCTCACCATGTCAGTCATGGGCTGGAATTGGTTTACTGTTCTCACCTTGTTAAAGATAGGCTGTTATTGGTGTACTGGTCTTACTATGTTAATAATGGGCTGGTATTGGATACTGGTCTCATCATGTAATCATGGGCTGGTATTGGGGTACTGGTCTCACCTTGTTAATGATGAGCTGGTATTGGGGTTCTGGTCTCATCATGTAATGATGAGCTTGTATTGGGGTACTGGTTGCACCATGTTAAGAATGGGCTGGTATTGGGGTACAGGACTCAAATTGTTAATAATAGGTTGGTATTGGGGTACAGGTCTCACCTTGTTAATGATGGGCTGGTATTGGGGTACAGCTCTCACCATGTAAAGGACTGGCTGGCATTGGGGTACAGGTCTCACCATGTTAATGATGGGCTGGTATTGGGGTACTGATCTCTACTTGTTAATTATCGGCTGGTATTGGGGTACAGGTTTCACCTTGCTAATGATGGGCTGGTATTGGGGTACAGTTCCTACCATGTTAATGATGGGCTGTGTTTGGGTACTGGTCTCACCACGTAATGATGGGCTGGTATTGGGGTACAGGTCTCACCTTGTTAATGATGGGCTGATATTGGGTGTCCGGTCTCACAATTTAATGATGGGCTTGTATTGGGGTATTGGTTGCACTATGTTAAGAATGGGCTGGTATTGGGGTACAGGTCACACCATGTTAATGATGGGCTGATATTGGGGTACATGTTTCACCTTGTTAATTGTGTGCTGGTATTGGGGTACTGGCCTCACCATGCTCATGATGGGATGGAACTGGTTTACTGGTCTCACCTTCTTAATGATGGGCTGGTATTGCGGTACAGATCTCACCGTGTTAATGATGGGCTGTTATTGGGATGCAGGTCTCACCATGTGAATGATGGACTGCTATTGCGAGACAGGTCTCACTTTGTTAATGATGGGCTGGTATTGGGGTACAAGCCTCATCTTGTTAATGATGGGCTGCTATTGGAGTACAGATCTCACCTTGTTAATGATGTGCTGGTATTGGAGTACAGGTCCCACTTTGTTAATGATCGGCTGGTATTGGGGTACTGGTCTCACCATGTAGTGATTGACTTGTATTGGGGCACTGGTAGCATCATATTAAGGATGGGCTGGTATTGGGGTAGAGGTCTCACATTGTTATTAATGGGCTGGTATTGGGGTGCAGGTCTCACCTTGTTAATGAAGAGCTGGTATTGGGGTACAGGCCTCAACTTGTTAATGATGGGCTGGTATTGGGGTGCAGTTCACATCTTGTTCATGATGGGCTGCTATTGGGGTACGGGTCTTACCTTGTTAATGATGGGCTGGTGTTGTTGTACAGGTCTCATCATGTGAATGATGGGCTGGTATTGGGTTACGGATCTCACCTTGTTATTGATGGGCTTGTATTGGGGTACAGGTCACACCTTGTTAATTATGGGTTGGTATTGCGGTGCAGGTCTCACCATGTTAATGATGGGCTGCTATTGGGGTACAGGTCTCACCTGGTTAATGATGGGCTGGTATTGGGGTACAGGTCTCACCATGTCAGTCATGGGCTGGAATTGGTTTACTGTTCTCACCTTGTTAATGATGGGCTGTTATTGGTGTACTGGTCTCACTATGATAATAATGGGCTGGTATTGGATACTGGCCTCACGTTGTTAATAATAGGCTGGTATTGGGGTACAGGTCTCACCTTGTTAATGATGGGCTGGTATTGGGGCACAGCTCTCACCATGTAAAGGACGGGCTGGTATTGGGGTACAGGTCTCACCATGTTAATGATGGGCTGGTATTGCTGTGCAGGTTTCACCTTGTGAATGGTGGGCTGGTATTGGGTTACTGATCTCACCTTGTTTATTATGGGCTGGTATTGAGGTGTAGGTCTTACCTTGTTAATGATGGGCTGGTATTGGGGTGCAGGTCTCATCTTGTGAATGAAGGGTTTGTATTGGGGTACAGATCTCACCTTGTTAATGATGGGCTGGTATTGAGGTACAAGTCACACCTTGTTAATGATGGGCTAGTATAGGGGTACAGGTCTCACCTTGTTAATGATAGGCTGGTATTGGGTTACTGGTCGCACCATGTTAATGATGTGCTGGTATTGGGGTACAGGTCTCACCTTGTTAATGATGGACTGGTATTGGGGTTCTGGTATTACCATGTTAATGATGGGCTGGTATTGGATTACAGGTCTCACCATGTTAATAATGGGCTGGTATTCGATTACAGGTCTCACCATGTTAATGATGAGCTGGTATTGGGGTACAGGTCTCAACTTGTTAATGATGGGCAGGCATTGGGGTACAGGTCTCACCATGTTAATGATGGGCTGTTTTTGGGTAGTGGTCTCACCATGTACTCATGGGTTGGAATTGATGTATTGGTCTCACCATGTTAATAATGGGCTGGTATTCGATTACAGGTCTCACCATGTTAATGATGGGTTGGTATTGGGTTACTGGTCTCGTCTTGTTACTAATGGGCTGGTTTTGGGTACTGGTCGCACCATGTTAATGATGGGCTGTTTTTCGGTACTGGTCTCACCACGTAATGATGGGCTGGTACTCGGGTACAGGTTTCACCTTGTTAATGATGGGCTGATATTGGGGTTCCGGTCTCACAATTTAATGATGGGCTTGTGTTGGGATACTGGTTGCACCATGTTAAGGATGGGCTGGTATTGGGGTACAGGTCACAACACACCATGTTAATGATGGGCTGGTATTGGGGTACATGTCTCACCTTGTTAATGGTGTGCTGGTATTGGGGTACTGGTCTCACCATGTTAATGATCGGCCGGTATTGGTGTACTGGTCTCACCTTGTTAATGATGGGCTGGTATTGGGGTGCAGTTCACATCTTGTTAATGATGGGCTGCTATTGGGGTACGGGTCTGACCTTGTTAATGATGGGCTGGTGTTGTTGTACAGGTCTCATCATGTGAATGATGGGCTGGTATTGTGTTACGGATCTCACCTTGTTAATGATGGGCTGGTATTGGGGTACAGGTCACACCTTTTAATTATGGGTTGGTATTGCGGTGCAGGTCTCACTATGTTTATGACGGGCTGGTATTGGGGTACAGGTCTCACCATGTCAGTCATGGGCTGGAATTGGTTTACTGTTCTCACCTTGTTAATGATGGGCTTTTATTGGTGTACTGGTCTCACTATGTTAATAATGGGCTGGTATTGGATACTGGCCTCACGTTGTTAATAATAGGCTGGTATTGGGGTACAGGTCTCACCTTGTTAATGATGGGCTGGTATTGCTGTATAGGTTTCACCATGTGAATGGTGGGCTGGTATTGGGTTACTGATCTCACCTTGTTTATTATGGGCTGGTATTGGGGTACAGGGCTCACCTTGTTAATGATGGGTTGGTATTGGGGTACAGGTCTCACCTTATTAATGATGAGCTGGTATTGGGGTACAGGTCTTACCATGTGAATGATGGGTTGGATTAGGTTACAGGTCTCACCTTGTTAATGATAGGCTGGTATTGGGTTACTGGTCACACCATGTTAATGATGGGCTGGTATTGGGGTACAGGTCTCACCTTGCTAATGATGGGCTGGATTTGGGGTTCTGGTCTCACTATGTTAATGATGGGCTGGTATTGGATTACAGGTCTCACCATGTTAATGATGGGCTGGTAGTGGGGTACAGGTCTCACCATGTTAAAGTTGGGCTGGTATTGGATTACAGGTCTCACCATGTTAATGATGAGCTGGTATTGGGGTACAGGTCTCACCTTGTTAATGATGGGCAGGTTTTGGGGTACAGGTCTCACCATGTTAATGATGGGCTGTTTTTGGGTAGTGGTCTCACCATGTAATGATGGGCTGGAATTGATGTATTGGTCTCACCATGTTAAAGATGGGCTTGTATTTTGGTACAGGTCTCACCATGATAATGATGAGTTGATATTGGTGTACATATCTCATCTTGTTAATGATGGGCTGATATTGGGGATCCGGTCTCACAATTTCATGATGGGCTTGTGTTGGGGTACTGGTTACACCATGTTAAGGATGGGCTGGTATTGGGGTACAGGTCACACCATGTTAATGGTGTGCTGGTATTGGGGTACTGGTCTCACCATGTTCATGATGGGTTGGAACTGGTCTACTGGTCTCACCTTCTTAATGATGGGCTGGAATTGGGGTACAGTTCCCATTATGATAAAGATGGGTAGGTATTGGGGTACATGTCTCACCTTATTAATGATGGGCTGCTATTGGGGACACGGTTCTCACCTTGTTAATTTTGTGCTTGTATTGGTGTACATATCTCACATTGTTAATGATGGGCAAGTATTGGGGTACAGGTCTCACATTGTTAATGATAGGCTGGCATTGAGGTACAGGTCACACATTGTTAATTAGGTGCTTGTATTGGGGTACAGCTCTCATCATGTTAATGATGGGCTGGTATTGCGGTACAGGTCTCACCATGTGAATGATGGACTGGTATTGCGATACAGGTCTCACTTTGTTAATGATGGGCTGGTATTGGGGTACAATCCTCATCTTGTTAATGATGGGCTGCTATTGGGGTACTGGTCTCACATTGTTAATAATGGGCTGGTATTGGGGTACAGGTGTCACCTTGCTAATGATGGGCTGGTATTGGGTACTGTTCTCACTTTGCTAATGATGGGCTGTTTTTGGCTACTGGTCTCACCAAGTAATGATGGGCTTTTATTGGGGTACAGGTCTCACCTTCTTAATGATGGTCTGATATTGGGGTTATGGTCTCACCATGTTCATGATGGGCTGCAATTGGTTTGCTGGTCTCACCTTCTTAATGATGGGCTGGAATTGGGGTACAGGTCTCACCTTGTTAATGTTGGGCTGGTATTGAGGTACATGTCTCACCTTGTTATTGATGGGCTGGCATTGAGGTACAGGTCACACATTGTTCATTATGGGCTGGTATTGGGGTACAGCTCTCACCATGTTAATGATGGGCTGCTATTGGGGTACAGGTGAAACCTTGTTAAGGATGGGCTGGTATTGAGGTACAGGTCTCACCATGTTAATGCTGGGCTGGTATTGGGTTACAGGTCTCAGCGTGTTAATGATTGGCTGGTATTGGGGTACAGGGTCTCACCTTGTTAATGATGGGCTGTTATTGGGATACATGCCTCACCTTGTTAATGATGGGCTGCTATTGGGGTACTGGTCTCACCTAGTTAATGATGGGCTCGTATTGGGGTACAGGTCACACCTTGCTAATGATGGGCTGGTATTGGTTACTGGTCTCACCTTGCTAATGATGGGCTGTTTTTGGGTACTGGTCTCACCAATTAATGATGGGCTGGTATTGGGGTACAGGTCTCACCTTAATGATGGGCTGGAATTGGGGTACAGGCCTCATCATGATAATGATGGGCAGGTATTGGGGTGCATGTCTCACCTTTTAATGATGGGCTGCTATTGGGGTACTGGTCTCACCTTGTTAATGTTGGGCTTGTATTGGGGTGCAGGTCTCACCTTGTTAATGATGGGCTGGTATTGGGGTTCTGGTCTCACCATGTTAATGATGGTCTGGTATTGGGGTACAGGTCTCACCATGTTAATGATGGGCTGTTTTTGGGTAGTGGTCTCACCATGTAATGATGGGCTGGAATTGATGTACTGGTCTCACCATATTAAAGATGGGTTTGTGTTTGGGTACAGGTCTCACCATGATAATGATGAGTTGATATTAGGGAACATATCTCACCTTGTTAATGATGGGTTGGTATTGGGTTACTGGTCTCACTTTGTTAATGATGGGCTGGTTTTGGGTACTGGTCGCACCATATTAATGATGGGCTGTTTTTCGGTACTGATCTCACCACATAATGATGGGCTGGTATTGGGGTACAGGACTCACCTTGTTAATGATGGGCTGATATTGGGGTTCCGGACTCACAATTTAATGATGGGCTTTTATTGAGGTACTGGTTGCACCATGTTAAGGATGGGCTGGTATTGGGGTACAGGTCACACCATGTTAATGATGGGCTTGTATTGGGGTACATGTCTCACCTTGTTATTGATGGGCTAGTATTGGGGTACAGGTTTCATCTTGTTAAAGATGAGCTGCTACTTCGGTACTGGCCTCTCTTTGTTAATGAGGGGCTGGTGTTGGGGTACAGGTCTCAACTTGTTAATGATGGGCTGGTATTGGGGTACAGGTCTCACCTTGATAAAAATGGGCTGGTATTGGGGTACTGATCTCACGATTTAATGATGGGCTTGTATTGGGGTACAGGTCTCATCATGTTAATAATGGGCTGGTATTGGGGTACAGGTCTCACCTTGTTAATCATGGGCTGGTATTGGGGTACAGGTCTCACCATGTGAATGATGGGCTGGTATTGGGATACAGGCCTCAACATGTTAATGATGGGCTGGTATTGGTTTGCTGGTCTCACCTTTTTAATGATGGTCTGGTATTGGGGTACAGGTCTCATCTGGATAATGATGGGCATTATTGGGTTAAATGTCTCACCTTGCTAATGGTGGGCTGCTATTGGGGTACTGGTCTCACCATGTTAATAATGGGCTGGAATTGTTTACTTGTCTCACCATTTAATGAGGGGTTGGTACTGGGGTACAAGTTTCACCTTTTTAATGATGGGTTGGTATTGAGGTACAGGTCATGCCTTGCTAATGATGGGCTTGTATTGTGGTACAGATCTCACTATGTTAATGATCGACTGGTGTTGGTGTACAGGTCTCACCTTGTAAATGATTGTAAGAAATCACACAACACCAGGTTATAGTCCAACAGCTTTATTTGAAAT
>NW_028226663.1:0-28953 GCF_052327205.1 Somniosus microcephalus
GGTGACAGAATCAGTGGCAAGGGTAAGGACTTTGTGGTGGGGGCCGAAGGCAATAAGATTGTTTAATACAAGTTGGCAGCAGAAAAAGCCAAGGCCGGTTGGATCATTTCCCAGTCAGAAAGTCAGTTTAACTTGTGGTAATGGTTTACCTTGCAGTCCTATTTCAGCATTACTGCCGCACTGCAATTGTACAGAACATTTCACATTGATTATGTAGTAATACAAATACGCTCAAAATGACAGAAGATTTGTTATTTAATCATCTCATGCTATTATGTTGAGATCTAGTATCATCATCAGGGAGCAGCATTCAAATAGCTGTGGTCAGAGTGACCCACTTACACTTCTGGCTCTCAGCAGGGCACTTCACAACCGTATTTCTAAATGTTGAGCACGAGCACATGTGCACATGCAGACAAGAGTAAAGATATTTTTCAAAAGGAGGTACACACTGGATGTATGTGCAAGACTATTATCTGTTTACATTGATACAGCCAATTCTGGGGGAGATCTGGGTTAAGCAAGCACTGATTCAGTAAATACAAGCTAAAACAATTATGGAAGAGGGGTTGAATGTTGGTTTCTGGGCTTTCACTTACTGTTATGAAACAAATTAGAAACGTCAAAATAACCAAACTTGGCTTTAAACCCCAGTCAAATTCTTTCACATGCACATAATAATCTATCAATCAGCATTTCAATGTACTCTGCATACGGTACACAATCATATGATTGAAACAGAATTTGGTGATAAAGTAGTAATTTTGGTGGCAAATATTGCAGTTTTACACTATAACCAAGTCAAAGTTCAAGGAATCAATGTCATTGTAAACCCGAGAGCACATGGATCTACGAACAAGGCGTTAAACCCATGAAGTAAAAATGTAGGGAATTTGTCCTAGTATCCACATTATACAGCGGAGTCTGGTGTACCTAACAGCGACTAGTTCCTGACATGGGATGTTAAAGCAAGTGAGCAGTGTAGGTGCTGCACTTCCAAAAAAATAAATCCAGACCAACCATAAAAAGTAAACACACCATTAGCTTATTTTTCTCCCTACTAGGGCAAGAAGCTAGCAATGTAGGTCATTACATGGATGAAAGTCAAACAAGAAACAAGCAATGAATAATAAAATGGGTCTGTCTACATTTAAGACTTCAGCTTTGAAACAAACATTAGGGTAATCATTTATGAATAGTGCAGAAATAGGTGGGTCAAGGAGTGAAGGACTCCAAGAAATATAGATTGTAGATCAGATTCCAACAACCTGGATTATAATCCTCCGAAACGAAACCAGAAAGAAAGAAGCCCATAATTGTAAGATTTATATGAAGAGGCATTTACAACAAATTTAAGTTTAAAAGTTAAAAATGACCCTTATTTATAGCAAAAAAGTTCAGCAAATCAGCATAATTGCAATGGAATTGATAAATTTGTTCTCGAATAGAAAAAGATGTAATGATCTATTCTGTAACAAATTTTGAAGTCACGTCATTATTGGCCCGTAATTTGCGGTCAGCGGCAAAGCAAAGGCGCTCAACCGCTGGCCTCGTGTTGAACCAAGTGTTCGCTGTATTTTGGTGCCCTTATACACTGCCCCACCAAAAGAAGCCGACACTTCAAACTTCACACTACAGTACAGTACTGAACTAGAGGGAAAAATGATGAAATTTTTTAAATCCTGGAGACATGAAAATTAAAAACACAAGAAAGATCTACTATAGAGAAAATACTGGAAAATGCACTGGTCAGACAGCACCCAAAAGAGAATGGCTAATGTTCTGGGTATAGTTTGCTCTACTCTCCTTTTCAGTTTCTTTAAATAAAATGAGCTGCAGTTCATCTAACTGAAATGAAAAGGGCAGCTACAGAGAATTTTCTGCAATGTACTATGTGTCCAATCTTGGCAATTATAACTTCTGATTTTTTTTAAATGCTGTATGCATTTCAGTAAATATTCCACAATGCTTTGTGTTTTAAGGCTCCCATAACTACTTCAAGTCCAGTTTCATACCAAGTATGGAGAGCATCATTTTCAAGCTTAATCTCATCTACAATCTGAAATGTAACTAAAATCAAGCCTGTCAATTAAACTTTGCCTACTGAAAGTACACAAGATGATGATGTAGAATGATAGTCACTCGTTTTCTGTTTGGCAGAGAAAATTCATTTTCAAAATGGACAAAAACTAGTTACAACATGGTCAAATACTACAAAATTAATGTCCTAGTGAAATTCATATATCTTAAATCATACATTAACACAAAACCCTGTCTCACCTAACTCAATATAAACCCCTTGTAGATCTCCACAGCTGACGGGAGTAAGGGGGCAAGGACACTGCAATTCACAGTTGTGTATAAATGTGGTCCATAGCAACTCAGCTGCTTCTCCACCCGATCCGTGTAGATAAATAACTGTCCACATCCATGAAGCCATGGCTGGGATCAGGAACTCACCAAGTGTTCACTGTACTTTGGTATCCCAATGCACTGCCCCGCCAAAAGAACCTGACACTTAAAACTTCACACTACAATTGATTTTCATTAATACGTCACACCATCAATGTTTTCTGGTGAGTGAAAACAATGCAATTTAATTTAAAAATGTAAATTAGTCAATAAAATCAACAAAAGAAAGCAACTTCACAATCAACATCATACCTTAAGGAAACTGTATCTCAGCTCGTGATGTTTTGCTACGAAGTGGCAGAAGTATCTTTTCGTTACATAAATCAACACGGCACATCTGATGCACTGTCTCAGCAGGAGTGTAATGAGGTTAGAGTTCTTTAAATCTTTGTAGCATGTACAATATATCAAACGTTATCTTCTCCCGCTCCAAAAAGAAACATGTTGAGGCCATTGAATGAACCCAATCTTCTTCCTCAGATCCCAAAAGCTTTGTCCAATAGCAAGACCATCAAGCTAGTCTCTTACAAAACTAAGCAATTTCTCTGAACAGCCATCAGTTTCCAAAACAATGCATATAGTCCTTTTTAAAATGGGATTACATCACTTTTTAGAAGACATAATACATAGAAGATACACATGCTTAGAAGGGTGAAAATTCTATTCTGTTACAGCTATCCGTTGTTCTGTAGGCAGAGGAGTGTTGCTATGATAGCAGAGGAAGTAAGTACAGGAAACTTTGTGCTATCCGGCACCGACGGGACTGTCCCATCAAAACTGCCGGACAAACCAGCGCTAATGTTGAAACATACGGAGATTTTGAGCTCCGTATCTGGCAACAAACCCTGTTGCTTAGCAACAGCTTCTAAACAGTCAGCCGTACCTTGCAAGCGTCTCTGTAGCTTAGCAACAGCTTCAGCGAGACCTTGCAGAGCCTGACTGGTGAAAAAAAAGCAACGAAAAGAAAAAAAAGCTAACGAAACTGCTCCTGATTTTTGCCGGTGGCTCGAGCATTCCGGACAGTTAACCTCCGGATAAACCAAAGTTTCCTATACTCTGTTGTACACAGGGTTGGCACAAATAATGTCAGCCTTGTTTACATAGAACAGCAGAGAAAAACATATGCAATGGTGTTCAAAATAGTATAAAGACAGAAGCCATAGTATAAAGTAACCTTTCATATGTTTTCACATTGCTGAAAATGTAATTTTTAATCCAGTGTTTAGTATGTACATAGGGTAATATATGGAGAGCCTACATTTGTACTTTGAAATCCAACCGAATGAGCAATAAAAGTAAACTTTAAGCAATCATAATTTTAACATTCCCATCATTGTAATTTCGGTCATTAATGACTAATTTTACTTTCATGGGTTTCAAAATTTTGGTAGAAAAGTGAGATTCACCAATAGTGAACTGCCTGCATCTGTATAGTACTTAGTGTGGATCAGGAATACAGCATAAAGATTCCAGCTGACTCCCACTGATACAACGTAAGATCATAGACTTTCAGAGAATAGGTTAGGCTGATGGAAGAATTGAAAAATGTGACAATCCTTCCAAAGCCTCAAAATCCTTCTCAAAACTGCAGAATTTATGTTCAATCCCCCACTAACCCATCCAAGTTATTAGCTCTGTCCACATTCCTTCTTCCATGAGAAAAAAAGAAAAGACTTGCATTTATATAGCGCCTTTCACGACCACCGGACATCTCAAAGTGCTTTACAGCCAATGAAGTACTTTTTGAAGTGGAGCCACTGCTGTAATGTGGGAAACGTTGCAGCCAATTTGCACAACACAAGCTCCCACAAACAGCAATGTGATAATGACCAGATAATCTGTTTTTATTATGTTGGTTGAACGATAAATATTGGCCAAGACACCGGGGATAACTCCCCTGTTCTTCTTTGAAATAGTGCCATGGGATCTTTTACGTCCACCTGAGAGAGCAGACGGGGCCTCAGTTTAACGTCTCATCTGAAAGACGGCACCTCCGACAGTGCAGCACTCCCTCAGCACTGTACTGGAGTGTCAGCCTAGCTTTATGTGCTCAAGAGGCCTCTATTTAAATCAGCCATCCTGTTTTGAATGGCCGATTAAATAGAGGCCCACTCAATAATGGCATCGGGCACAAAGCTTTTTGTTCAAACCGCTACCACCTGAATCACGCCAAACAATGCAGTGGTCGCCCGATGACCATCGCCCTCAGTTTGGATGTGGCTTAGCGGTCTGCTTAAAGATCCATACGTGTTCTGCGAAACTGGACACCAGACGCAGCTCAGTCGATGTAACCTTTGATACATTGCAGCCTTGTTGTGTTGACAGAAAAGGCTGGTCATTCTGCTTGTTCACTTTTATGGACTCCTCTCCAATGTAGACCGTTAACAATAGTGGCCTATAACAACTGAGGGCGATGGCCTCACTGCAGGATATCCAGGTCATAACTCTAGACAGGAATCTGCAAGACCTGCACCAACATCTGTGGAACACAATATCCAAGGAACTGCAACTGTTGGGTGATCATTAATTCTGCAGGGCAGTATTTTTGGCACAGTTGCTATAGGAATGGAATGGAGATAGCGGAAGTCCTGACCACAATCTTTCAATTCTCCTTGAATTTGGGAGTGGTGCCAGGTGATTGGAGGATTGCAAATGATACACCCCTGTTCAAAAAAGGAGAGAGGGATAAACCTGGTAATGACAGGGAAATCAGTCCAATGTCATTGCTGGGAAAACTACTCGAGACCATTGTCAAGGACAAAATTCTTACTTGGAGGAGCATGGGTTAATAAGGGACAGCCAGCACGGATTTGTTAAAGACAAATCATATCTGATTAACCCGATTGAGTTCTTTGATGAAGCAACAGAGGGTTGATAATAATGGTACATGTATGTATGGACCAAAGTTCCCTCTAAACTGCACAGCCATATGCTGGTCTTGTGCAGCCCTGGACTGGCTTTTCAGATGCGAAATTTCATGCATGCACGAAACTTTGAATGGGCCACAGACCGTTAAAGGAGCCGTGCACCCAAAAGAAAAATCAGGAGCAACATTGGTATGGACTTTCAAAAGACATTTGATAAAGTGCCATATAACAGATTGATTCAGAAAATATAAGCACATGGTCTTAAAGGGATGATGGTAACTTGGGTACGTAATGGGCTAAGGGATAGGAGGCAGAGAGTAGTGGTGAACAGGAGTTTTTCCTGACTGGAGAGATATATCCAGTGGGATCGGTATTAGGACCATTGCTTTTCTTGTTATATATAAATGACCTGGACTTGGGTATGGAGGGGCAGAGTTTCTGCTTTGGGCGCAATTGGCAATCAGGCGCAAATTGCGTTTGTTTTCCGAATTGAAATTATTGCTCAAGTTTCCCTCAAGCACATTTGCATATCGCCGAAGGTAAAATCTTCCATGAACCAGCTCAATCTGAGAATATCATTTCGAGAAACAGAAACCAGAAACTGTAAAAGCAGCAGAAAAGTAAAAAGGGCTAACCTGATCTTTAATTGTTAACGAGGCTGGCACCCATGATGTTACCCCTTGCTGATAGAAACAATGTAGCAGAAACTGTTTAGACTTTAGTGATTGCAAACACATTACCATAATGTTGAGGTGATCATAACACATTACCATGATGTTTACTTAGCTGTAACCCATTCAGTAAAATGTGACTTCTTTATTTCAAACTGCCAGACCAGGAAATCCAATTAAATGTATACATGCACAGCTCATGATTGGTGCAGAATGTACGAGGTGTTAATGCTCTCTCAAAAGCAGGGATAAAAATGTAGCACGCTGTATGAGAAATGGCTTGCTCTGTTGGGTTCGTTAGACTCTTGCAGGAGTCGGTGCTGACATTTCAGAGTAAGACTCCGCGGGTAATAAATCGTTTGAATTCTCCAGTTGTTCGACTCAGTGTTTGCTGAACCAGACTGAGGGTAAAAGAATCCGTTCTATCATTTGGTGTCAGAAGTGGGATCTCAACGGACAGTCACCGAGAGTCTGCGAACTCGGAGCTGAATCGTCTCGGACGTGGAGGGAGGAAATGGGCCCCCGATGTGAGTAATTTTTGTACTGCCTCGGTTTTCCTCCGATTCCGCCAGTCTGACGACAAGTCGGCCAATCGCTAACTCCCGTGTGGTGTCCCGCCGAGATCCAGGTCAGTCTGGCGAATACTGGAAGGGATAGGTGATTAGGTCAGTGATCGGATATCACTGAGGGTCAGTGATCGGATATCACTGAGGGTCAGTACACGTACTGAGGGAATAACTAGGAACTGTGTAAACTTAGTAATAAGTACTTGTGTCAGGTAAGGTGTCGACCTAGTATCTCACTTGACCCGCCTAGGCTCTGAACAAGTTTAAAACGCGACTGTGTAAAGTTCACAAGGGGAGTAAGATGGGCAACTGTTTAGATACCACGACTGAATCGGGTAGCGCCTTACAGACCCTTTGTGAACAACATCCTGACAAAGCGAAGCAACTCAGACAGTTGTCGGGAGGATTAAATAAGAAATTAGGAAGTGATCAATGGCCACTAGGAGGAACTAAGAATCTAGATGCCGCTAAAAAGGCTCAAGAACTAATTTGGAAAAGTAACAGGGGCACCACTGCCAAAGAACTAATTGCCCTATGGAGACAGTACTGTCAGGAACTGAAAGAAACTTCCTTGTTAGCAAGTTGGCAGGATAATGCCTTAAAATTAGGAATAGCACTTACAGGGGGAGGGGTAGTCAAATCAGTAGAGGTATTGAAAAAGGAATGTGCTCATGGGAAACGCTCAAAACAAAAGTCTGAAAAGACCATGAGCGAGCCTGGAAAGGCTGATAAGAGTGGATTACGTAATCCAATGGTTGGCCTTGCCTTGACAGAGGGAGATGGTGATGATGATTTGGACGAATGGAATCACAGGGCTCATGTTGTTCCCCGTGCTCCCCCCCCGTACGTTAACATTTATCCCCCGGTGGCACCACCCGTACCAACTGCACAAACCCCCGCGCCGACACCTCAAGTATCTGCCAGTGTCGTTTCCCCGCCGCCGTCAGTCACGGTTCAGATGAACAGTCCCCCGCCGGTCCAGATGGGAAACCAACCACCGGGTCCCCAGTATACTGACCCCGTAGCTTTCCATACCCGACACAAGGGAAGGAGAAACCCACTTCCCCCACCTTTAGATAGTCCAGTAGGGACGCGCAGACGAAGAAGAAAGAGACAGATGGTGCTGAGTAAGAAATCAAACAGTCAGGAACAGAGTTCCCTAGAGGCTCCAGACTATAGTGATACTGACGAGGGAGATTCGGGAGACGACTGGTCATCCCTGGAATCAGAATCCGATACCGAGAGACCCGCCAGACATAAACCGACACCCCGGCAGTTGCCGGTGTGAGACAAATGCCTAACCCTACATTTAATGCAAATATTCCAGTGGCCGCCGATAACCCCCGGACCATAGGTATCTTCTACCCCTGGAAGCCTAACGAGATAATGGCCATCTTAACCGGGATGCCAGATAGGAAGAAATCCCCCACCTTGTTTGTAGATTTCCTCCGGACTACTATACTCGTCTATAATGCTGAATCAAGAGACTTATGGGCTTTAGTACAGCAGATCTTGACTCCCACCGAACATGCAAGGTTCTTGATTAACCTAGGCTTTGCGGACCATGCCGCATTAGAGGTTCAATATGCACAGGGTGATGCTCGTGAACGTGCCATACTCACTGCCCTAACCAATACCCTGCAGAAGCCCATTGATATATCCAAGGTGTTGGATATTAAACCACGAAAGGGCGAGGGAGCAGAGGAATTTCTAGAGAGATTCTCTGAGGTATATCGGAGTCAGTCAGGAGATGCCAATTACCGGAACGGAGCAAACTCGCCGCAATACTGTGCTATCCTGATAAATTGTCTACCAACCTCGGTGTCTGAAGCAATTAAGACTAACAATATGGACTGGTCAGAGAATAGTCCCAGCCAGATGGCCAGGGCAGTGAAATATTATTGGAAAGAAAATAAGAGTCAGGAGAGTCAGCCCCAGGTCAAGGTCAAGACTGAGTACGTGATAAAAAAGGAAGAGCCAAAGCCCACCCAAGATGTGATGGGATATCAGATGGAACCCCAGCAATGTGTCCCAGGGTGGGTTGATGGACAGGGGTACAGATATATCAGCCATCCCAACGGACCAACCGTCCCTAATTATGGCCCACCCTACGCTCCCCCAAGACAAAATTTCGGCGATAGAGGAAGAGGAGGGAGGCAAGCAGGGTCAGATACCTGTTTTAATTGTGGCCAGCAAGGCCATTGGAGCAGGGAATGTCCCTCCCGAAGACAAGGAAGAGGGGGCCACATGCGAGGACAACGGGGAGGTTGGCAGGGAAATCGGGGACAAGGAAGATATACAGACTTCTCCCAGAATAATCCGTTTCCCCAGTACTGACTAGCCAACCTCGTGGTGAACGGGTTCCAGTCGGACGAGGAGCCCGTTCTATCACTGCTGATTGAAGGGAGCCGGCATACGTTTCTGGTAGACACCGGAGCTGCTATGTCATCTGTCCGATCAGAGCTCAATCTCCCTAAATCCGGGGAAACACAAAGCCTGTCCGGATTCCAAGGACAAGTGTGCCAGTACCCGATATCAGAACCAGTTGAAGTAGCATTTCAAAATGAGTCTGTGAAACACCAATTCGTGATCACAAATGGGCTGGATTGCAATCTCATGGCCAGAGACCTGTTATGTGCATTTCAACTAAGACTTGAGTGTGGGAACGAAGGAATAACTGTAAAACCATGGGCCCCTAAAAGACAATGTTACGTCTCTATCACCCCACAATGGTGGACTCTGGACTTAAAAGATGAACCCCCATCTCATGTAACCCTAGCTTATGATCGAAGTGGAAAGGATAAGGAATTGGAGAATTTTTACCAAGCTTATGAAGGGACTGAGTGGAATGTTGTTCTCCGAGCCATAGTTACGGGACCGGAGGGGAAAGCAGAATATGTTGAGGTTCCCTCGGAATTGTGGAAGCAACCCCTAACCGTAGCCCCACACATCACCCGGGAAGTGAACTCCCCCTACCGTGCGAAAGATCTGGGACCCATGGTAAAACAGGCAGTTGAACAAGCTAACCCAGATGACCGGCAGGAGCAGGCCCTGTCAGGCGGTCGAGCTATCCTGTTATACCAAGAGCCAAAGGTAGTCTTGACACAGTTGCACCACCACGTTGGGAATGAGGTACCGGAATACGTCAATCCGCAAGTGTGGGCAGAAGACCCCACACAGGTAGGATGCGTTAAAATAACTCCCATCCAAATCGCCCTACAGGAAAATGTTGTACTACCCTCTATACGACAGTATCCGCTGAAACAACAAGCGATACCCAGCATTGATAAACTGATCACGGGACTACTGGCACAAGGAATCCTGATTAAATGCCAGTCCCCGTGCAACACGCCCATACTTGCAGTTCCAAAATCAGGAAAGCCAAACCAGTACAGATTAGTACAGGACTTACGATCTATCAATGCTATTGTACAACCGCTTCATGCACTAGTACCTAATCCAGCTCACATTCTGGCCCAGGTCCCTGCACAAGCGAAAATCTTTGCAGTAGTCGATCTCCAGCACGCCTTCTTCGCCTTGCCACTGGAACCGGCAAGCCAGTACCTCTTTGCCTTTACTTATAATGGACAACAGTACACGTGGACCCGACTGCTGCAGGGTTTTGTAAACTCCCCAACATTATTCTCTAGGTGCCTACAAGGACAGTTGCAGACTTTGACCTTGAAACATGGTTCCGCTCTGGTCCAGTACGTGGACGACTTGTTAATAGCTAGCCCTGACGAACAAAGTAACCGGGAAGACACCGCCCAGTTGCTTAATCACCTATTCTCACTCGGGTACGTAGTCTCTCAAAGGTACTAGTGGCTCAACAGAAAGTTAAATTCCTTGGCTTCATGTTCTCAGCAACCGAGCGGAGTCTAGAGAAAAGCAGGATTGAGCCAATCTGTCAGTTCCCTGTACCCCGTAGTGCAAAACAAGTGAGGCAATGGATGGGGATGGTAAACTACTGTAGACAATGGATACCCAACATCGCTCTAGAAACCAAACAACTAACACCATACACCAGTATAGAGGGCGAGTTTCAGCTAGACCCTGTCACCATAAGAGCGTTTGAAAACCTAAAAGAAGCATTGTCGCAAGCCCCAGCACTGGGGAGACCCCTGTATGACAGGCCCTTCCAGCTATACTGCACTATCCTCACTGATTGTTCGACTGCTGTCCTAACTCAAAAACATGGGGACAAGCATAGGCCGGTGGCTTACTACTCCTCGAAGTTAGATCCGGTAGCGCTAGGGCATCCCGTATGCACCCAGATTCTGACCGCCATCTATAATAGCCTACAATCGGCTGCCAACCTAACTTTGCAACAAGATATTACAGTATACAGTTCGCACTCGGTAACTGCACTATTAGGCCAATTACAAACTCAGCACCTCACTATGGCCTGACAGAACAAGTACAAGATATACCTGTTGAATAATCCTAAACTGCAATTTAAGCATTGTACTACTATCAACCCAGCATGCTTTCTCACAGAACCACCCCTCGAACAAACAGACCCAGGACATGATTGTCTATTTTTAATCAAGGAAGATACCTCCGTCAGGGAGGATCTATCTGATGCCCCAATGCAGAGTCCTGACACAACCATGTATGTGGATGGAAGTGCGTCCGTCAGTCCCCTTGGGAAAAGACTTTCTGGATATGCAATCATAAATCAGGACGGTAACATTTTGGAGTCTGCTGCCTTTGAGTCTCCGTATTCCGCCCAACAAGCAGAACTGTTTGCATTAATACGAGCTTGTATCTTAGGGAAGGACTTAAAGGTTAACGTTTATACAGACTCGAGATATGCCTTCGGAGTGGTTCATGATTTCGGACAATTATGGAAAAACAGAGGGTTCCTAACCTCTGCAGGAACACAGATATCCCATCAGAAATTAGTATCTGATTTGCTACAAGCCCTCATGCTACCAAAACAGATCTCCGTGATAAAGTGCTCCGCACACACAGCAGGACAAACCTCTGTAGATATAGGGAATAGATGCGCAGACCAGGAAGCTAGGGAAGCATCCCAGGAACAACGAGTGGTTGTGCCTAGAATGATGAGCCAGACTAAAAGCTCAAATAAAAGCAAGTCTCCCTCGGAAAAGCCAATGCCAACCATCCAAGACGTCATTAAGTTACAGGAGGACGCTCCTGACTGTGATAAGGGACTGTGGAAACAGCTCGGTTGTACATATGATTGTGTGTCTAAATTATGGGTCACCCCTGCCGAGCAAACTTGTATGTCAGATGAGCTAGCATTATGGGTTATTGAATGTATACACTTTGCAACTCATTGTGGTGCCAGAGCAACTAGTGACACGTTATTAGCTACATGGTGGCATCCTAGATTACAGGCTCTGGCTCAAGGTATTAGCAGCCGCTGCCTCATTTGTCAGCAGCATAACCCGGGAAAAGGCATACCTTGTGAAATGGGTAAGACGCCGTTACCCACGGGTCCCTTTGAGACCCTCCAGATGGACTACATTGAGTTAGAAAGGTGTCAGTGTTATAAATATGTACTGGTTATTGTTGATGTATTTAGTAAGTGGATTGAGGCCTACCCGACTACGGATAACAAAGCCTCCACTGTTGTAAAAGTTTTAATGAGAGAAATTATTCCCAGGTACGGAATTCCAAACCGATTAAGTTCAGACAACGGCCCTCACTTCGTGGGTCAGGTAACCAAGGAATTCTGCACTCAAATGGGCATCCAACAGCAGTTACATTGTGCCTACAGGCCACAGGCCGCCGGACTGGTCGAGCGGGCTAATCAGACCTTGAAAAATAAACTTGCCAAATTACAGGCCGAGACGGGAACTACATGGCTCAAATTACTCCCCGTGGCCTTGTTCCAAATACGTACTACCCCGGCTGGTGCAGCAAGGTTAAGCCCTGCTGAAATCATATATGGCAGACCTCTCAAAACCCCGTGGAACCAGGAAGTCCCAAAGACTGTCCACTTTCACCACATGACGGCAGAAATGACTAACTATATTTTGTCATTAACCAGGGCATTGAAAAGTTTGCACTCCCGGGTACGCGCTGCCTACATCGACCTCCCCCCTATAGTCAGTCCGTCCAAAATCGAGCCCGGAACGTATGTATTGATCAGGAATTGGACGCGAAAAGGACTGGAACCTCGTTGGGAAGGACCCTATCAAGTCCTACTCACCACTCCAACTGCTGCCAAAGTAGAGGGAAAGAGTGCTTGGGTCCACCTCCACCACTGTAAAATTGTCAGTAATGCTATGCCTAAAACTTAAAGAATGCTAACCTCTCTTGCTTCCAAGAAATCTCTCCTTAAACAGACGTGCCGCGCCGACTGACCATGCAGACGCCCCTGTGGATCCTCTCCATCAGTGTCCTGCTCACCCCTGGAATAACTCAACAGCCCAGGAGGAGGACATGCCAGTGGAACCAACCCAAGCGGATACACCATCTATGCCCAGGAGACGTGCTTCGGTGCAATGATGATAACCCAGGCGGGTTCGGGAAATGGAACGTGATCAACTTGGACACCTACATTGGGCTTATTAGACAGCCCCACCGCTCGCTAGTGCTGAGAAACGAACACAGAGGAACATTGCCATGCTATTGGACTGAGTGTAAATTTAATTACGTTTGCCGACGCCAGGCGACCAAGTCTGTTACTGCATGACCATACAGTATAACTACAGACACCAAAGGACAGAATCGTTGTCTGAAGTTGCCCTCTATTATGAGCAGCTTTGACTATTTTAGGTTAGAAGGTATCCTCACCAAGAAACGTAAACGAGATCTCCAACACATTTTCCCTAAAGAAACCCCGACGGGCAACCTATTCCTCCAGACTCACGCAGCCCTATACTCACCAGAGTCAATTGTTTGTTATCCGCCCCTGACCTCTGTGGAGGGGATGTTTGCCCCAACCCCGGTTATTGTTCCCCCGGACTTTCTTTTAGATGCTCACCTCCCCCCTCCCACAACTAATATAACAATACCCTACACCTTAACCCCGCCCGCCAATTGCCTGAGACTAAGCAGGAACCCTGGTGGTTACGAGAATTGTTGGAATGGGACGGGCTATGGTTGTAGGTCAGTATGGGTTAAACAGAACTACACCTGCTTGGTGACACGCTGCCTCCACCATCAATGTACGATAGGACCTGACACCGGTAGCTGCACATGTGAGCAATCCATATGTCTGTCAGTAACCGAAGGAGTGCAAGTTTTATGTGGAGAAGGGAATGGAACAAATCTGAAGGTAGGGGGGGAAACCTTTATGCTAGTAGAAATAGCTAGTACCCAGCCTGCTGATACCCTTGAGATCCAAGGCCTGGACTATTTCCTTCCCCCGAGCCATTTAAGCACAAGGCGGAAACACATATCCGTGATATATACGAAACCAGGCTACTTTTTCTTGGGCCAAGGAAAAGCCACTAATTTCATGGTAATAGGTACCGCCCCCCGGACTGTAGCCATCGCTACTCTAACCCCTACCACAGTACCTTGCCCCTCCCAATGGACATCCCACCGAAAAATAGTAGCCAGGGCAGCCTCAAAAGAGTTTTGCTCCAAATGGAAAGATCCTGAATCCCTAGGAGGACACGGAACCTCTGTAGGATATGGATTTGCTGGCCTGTTCTCTATAGGCTATACTGGAGCCTATTTGGCCGCTAATAACCGGAACTACCTTATCTGTGGTCTCACCATCCTGGGTAATGCTACCATGGGGGCCCTCGACGCAGTCACTAAAGAATTGTCGGAACTCAGGTTATTCACTATGCAAAACAGATATGCCCTAGACTACCTGCTGGCCCGAGAAGGTGGTGTCTGTGCAATAGTAAAAGGTAAATGCCTTATGGGAGTCTGAGACCAGACAGAGAACATCACCCGCTTTATCACTAAGATAAGGGAACAGATGGATAATATGAAGGAAGCAAGTAACTGGGGAAACTGGGGATTTGGAGGATGGTCTGACTGGTTGATAAATATGGCCATGTACTCAGTAGCTGCCATCGTCTGTATTTTCGTTGGACTAGCAATCATGAAATGTGTGTTGGGAAGAATGCAGCTAGCTTTGGAGAAAGTAGGTGGCCCGAGGATGTTAGTAGTAAGACAGGCCAGTGAATGTGAAATGAAGGAAGTAAAGTACGATGATAATGAAGAATTTGATCGACTAAATAAGATAGACGTACCCGAATAACGGTTGGTTATCATAGAATGATAAAAGGAGGGAATGAGAATATCATTTCGAGAAACAGAAACCAGAAACTGTAAAAGCAGCAGAGAAGTAAAAAGGGCTAACCTGATCTTTAATTGTTAACGAGGCTGGCACCCATGATGTTACCCCTTGCTGATAGAAACAATGTAGCAGAAACTGTTTAGACTTTAGTGATTGCAAACACATTACCATAATGTTGAGGTGATCATAACACATTACCATGATGTTTACTTAGCTGTAACCCATTCAGTAAAATGTGACTTCTTTATTTCAAACTGCCAGACCAGGAAATCCAATTAAATGTATACATGCCCAGCTCATGATTGGTGCAGAATGTACGAGGTGTTAATGCTCTCTCAAAAGCAGGGATAAAAATGTAGCACACTGTATGAGAAATAGCTTGCTCTGTTGGGTTCGTTAGACTCTTGCAGGAGTCGGTGCTGACATTTCAGAGTAAGACTCCGCGGGTAATAAATCGTTTGAATTCTCCAGTTGTTCGACTCAGTGTTTGCTGAACCAGACTGAGGGTAAAAGAATCCGTTCCATCAAATCGAGCAGCGTTTTGGAACACAATTGTTTACTTTTTCCTTGCATTAAAAATGTTGCTTTATGTATTTAAGAGTGGTAACCTGGTACAGTTTGATTAATACTGTGGAAATGGGTTTATCACAAAAAATAAGCATTTTTAATAAGGTCTACCACCTGTGAGTAACCGGATTTTAAATAAGTGAAAGAGTTTTAAAACTATACCGAACCATTTACTATTTCATTGGTGTACAGTAGTCAGCTTCCTAGCAAATAAAATATTTAATATTTTAAAACTTTTAAAATGCGCATTAGTGTCCTTGCACCTTTTAAAAAAAAAAGCTTAATTTTAAGAGCCTCCTCAAAGGCCCACAAACAAGCGCAATTAGCGTAAACTTGCCATGGTGATGAATTTGACCTGGGAGAGGGGCTAGTTTTGTGGGCGGGGCTGTCTTCCAGTACACTGTTTTTTTAAACCAGCGCATGAGATCGCAGAAACTCGATTTGCACTGGACGTAATTTGTGCTTAAAATTCCTCGATCTTTTGCAATGGTTTGGCCAATTTCGGGCGAATTGCGCTGAAAAATACCAGCACAACCTGACGGAAACTCTAAGCTGGGGAGTGCAATGTCAAAGTTTGCGCATGATACGAAACCTGGCAACATACTAAATAGTGAGCAGAATATCAGACTCAGGACAGACTGGCAAAATGGGCAGACACATAGCAGATGCAAGTTAATGTGAATAAGTGTAAAGTGATGCACTTTGGGAGTGCAGGGAACTGCATCTATAAATAAACTAGCATGATGATCCAGTGAAGAATTACATGGAGTGAGGAGTAGGATCTGTGTCTAATGTCCAGTGTGAGAGAGAGAGAGAATCAGGAGCGGTCACTCCCAGTCACGCAGCAGTGGGACCTGCACCATTTGAAGACGCACCAATAGTTACAATGGAACAACAGGATATTGATTTATTTACAAACCATAAAATTACATATTTACAAATCAAGTTGAATGAATGATCACTTTGCTGCTAAGAGGACGCGGAGAAGGTTGGTGGCCTGAGCGTCGAGTCTTCAGTCTGATGGTGAACAGCAGCAGTTCATTGTGCAGATGTTCCACCAGGTGGCCCTCCGGGCGGGTTGGACACGTTCTGACTGTTGAAGTAAACATGCAAAGGCCACTGCATGTGCTTGCAGTTGTTCCTGGGGGCTCTGGAAGAAGGACTCGCAGTCCGCGGCATATGAGGAGATCTGTTTGGGGATATCTTGGGCCAACTGTTGTGAAAGGTCTCTTAGGAGGGTCATGTAGTTCCTGGTGGGCTCCTTCGCATACTTGTCAATCAACAAGGAAGCCTCAACAGATCCAATGAGTGGGAAGAGCAACCATAGTGTTGATAAACAAGACCTAGTGACCTCCTCACTCTTTCCATTCAGGTGTAGCAACAAACGCACCAGGTTGGAATGGACCAGTCGGCAGAAGAAGGATCTGGAACCTCCAATTCCACACTTGGCCAAGATCCCCAACACTTTGAACGCTTCAGCCCGCACTCTATCAGACTCTGCCTCAAAGTGTGGTTGAATCCTGACGAGGATTTCCTCTACATAAGGTTGGATGGTGTTTGCTTGCAACTGAATTAAGTTCTTTGAGAGGCACGACAGCACCTCAAAGATTAGCACCTCCTTCTGGTTCTTCATGTTCCCCAACAGACTAATCATTGTGCACATCACTTGCAGACGCAATCCTTTATTCTTGGGGTGTGCTCTAATGTTGTACAGGCCTCTGACACACAGCAACCGGGTAACTGGAGAAGCATAGAGCAAATATCTTAACAATCTATTCGCCAGAATGCCTGTGAGATGCAGCTGTGAAACCAGGGGAGATTTTAACAGCTCTGCAAAGAAGGAAACCAAGGTGACTGCCTGACAGTCTTGAACAGTATGGAATTGAGTTGCCAGCTGTTTCACAATGCCAGTCAGACTGGCGCCAGCGTATCTCACCATTGCTCTGGCCAGCAGGACAACCCCCTTGTCAGACTTGCAGAGATCCATCATCTGGTCCCATCCTCCACTTTGCACCATATCATGAAGCACTGCTTCATTATCTGTTTGAGCTAGCAGGTCCTTCAGTGTCTCCACACAGTTCACACAGACATTGCTGCTTTCAGGTGTTAGAGGCTCAACTGAGAATTCTCTTTGCTGCAGTTGACCATCAGGAACAAAGTCACTGACCAGACAAACATTAACACACGAGCTAAGATAAATGAGTAGGACACTAAATATCTGCGGGAATAACATAGCCACCGCTTTTGCCGACTCAGGCTTAGTTATTATTTCGTGCAGCCCACAGATGGCAGCCAGGGATTCAAGGGTTGCGTTATCTCTGATGGGATAGGTTCTGCTCATTGCAAATTCTAACTGTTCGTTCAGTCTGTCCAGCAGCTCTTCTATTTTACTCGTGGCACATTCTGTGTCCTTGGCCAGTGATCGCCACACATCACTGATGTACTTGTCCGAAGGGACAGGGTAGGTGGGGAGACAGGACACAACTGTTGCTCTATTGTGTGAGGTCAGTATGGCGATACTCTGTAGAACTGAAAGTCTCACGTTCTCATAAGGAACTGACTGCAATTCAACGCTCAGCACGTGAAGTATCTCCAAGACCTGATCCCCAAGTTCACTGCCACGTTTTTTAATTATGTTTTGCAGGAGCACAGCGGCTGCACCGGAACAACTGAGGTGCTGGTCGGACAGTCCTTTGAGGGCCACAGAGAGCAAGCTGCCCAACTGGTCATGGGGCAAACACTTGGAAATTACCTCTGTGATCTGGCAGCATGCTTGAAAGATGACTGAAGCATCAGGGTTAGCTAACTGTTCCCTGACTTCTTTCAGAACCTCCAACTGCTCCTTTTGCTGATCCAGATTGCTGCCTTCGTACGGCAACTGAATCGACAGGATGATGCACAAGGTGTCCAGAGCCATCTGTCGAACGGGAAGCGATGGGTCTGCACAACGCGGCATCAGTCGTCCAATCAGAGTCCCCGTGTTATTTCCAGGCGTTACATTCTGAACATTGAGCTTCTCCCAGTAAAATTTCAGAAGCTGTATGGTCGTGTCCATGGCTCTCTCTCGCTCATGAGGTTTTGCTGAAATGATCCAGACTTCTACCTGATTGAAAATGACCACAAATCCTTCAGGGGACAGGTCCTGAAGCAATAATTGCTTCAGGAGCTCTTGCAGGGAACTCATAGTTTGGGTATAAAGTGTTCCCATTTCTTTTCTGTTACTATTCATGTCTTTGTCCAGTTCTGAAGGTAACAAGCTGAAAGTACTGGTCAGGCAGGTTTGAATCAATTTGCAGGTGTCAGCTCGGTTTGGCTCAATGTGTAGTTGTATCAGATGTTTGCAGGCATTCATGGCTAACTGTCGAACAGGGCTCTGCAGCAGCTCTGGTGGCTCGGCCTCGATAAGATCCAGCATGCATGTCAGCAGCTCCCTGTTTCTGATAAAGTTGAAGGGAGCTCTCTGGCGATTTGAATGTAGGGATCTGGCTATCAGAGTCACGGTCTGTATTAGGCTGAGCTTTAGTGCGAGATCCCTGGATTCAGTCTTGTTCTCCTGTCCACTTGTAATGTATTGGTTGATCACAGCCGGCAGAATGTGGGTCTCGATTGTGGACAGCATTAGTTCCTCAGGTGCGTAGAATGCCAAGTTCCCATAGCACAGAACCAGTGTGCTCCTGGCTTTAGCCAAATCCACATCAGGCTTGACCCCAAGAATATTCAGGAAACTTTGAGTTTTCTTAAATCTGTTGGAGTTAGCAAACTCCTCCAGGCTACTGAGGGTATCATGAAAGTGTGTCATGGCACAGAAACCAATGGCGAGAGCTGCACCCTCTCTCTCCGCACTCTCACTGTGCTGCACACTCAGTAGCATTTCGTAAAGCTCCTCCTTTATTTTTGTTGTGCGGGTCTGACGAAGCACTGTCCCAAATGATTTATAGAGAAAGCCTTTCTCTTGTGGGGATAGGTGGTTGGTGTTAATCTCTCTATGTATTTCATTAGCGAGCTGGCATGTCCATTCCTCGTCATCAATGGCATTGAGTGTTCTGGACAAGAACAGCAATAATTTCTCCTCCCATTCCTTTTGGGCCAGAGACTCCTTTGAATTCTTTAGTAATTGTTCAACCAATGATGGAAGCTCCTCTTCCCACTCTCTCTCAGATGCTGGGCGAATATTGAGGCTCAGGACTTGCAATAGCCTCAGTGCCGCAGCTCCTCGGCTTCCTCCCTGATATGGGCAACAAGAAATGACGAGGAGCCGGGTCAGCAGTGCCTGGGCTTTCGGGAGATTGGCATCTTCATTGTAAGTGAGGAAAAACCTCTCACTGCCGGCTTGCAGTTTCTTTTTTCCAAGATGTGCTGAACAATTACAGATTGTTGTTAAAGCCTTGGTGTACTGGGTCATGGTGACAAACTCCAGTAAGAATGGCCAAAGGACATCCTCCATCTTCACTGCAGCTGTGATCACACACATCACTGTTTCACATACTGTGACTAATTCCTCAGTTGTTACCTGGTCTGGCTGATGATTGGGTGGTTCCAGGGTCCCTGAATCAACAGATGCAGCACACTGTTGGATGACAAATTCCACCATTGCCTTTCCTCCCTCTAGCTCAAGGTAACCTTGCTGGGCCATGACACATATTACCTGGGCAATTAGTTTCTTCTCCTGATTGCTGCGCTTGTCCAGGAGCAGTGGTTTTATGGCAGCCACAATCTGAGCCTTCTTCCTCTCAAAATGTGAGGAGACCGATATGATGAGTTGCCTCAGTACATTGAGTGTTCCTACTCTCATTTTTTGGTCAGCGTTCTCCAACTGTGAGAGGAGAAATTCGACTATTGTATCTGCATAAGCTGGGACCAGAACTCTAAAACAGCAAAGGATCTTATTGCATTTCTTCGCAGCAAAATGGTTAGTATACCCTGCCGAAACACACATCTGCTGGTGGAGACTTTTAAGCAGATTGCCCATCTGTGTTTTCAGCCCCAGATACCTCATCTCTATGGCAACATCCAGCACCCGGCACAGACACTCTGTGATGGAAAAATGCCCTGGTTGCTTCTTGTAGAGAGACAGGATGCCTGGAATTATCCTGGGCAGCTCTTTTTCCAGTGCGTCCTTGGGCAGCAGGGAAATGACATAGCCTAGAGCTTCTACTATTGAGATCTTCAATTCAGAGGACTCCTTCTTGAACCACACCTTGAATAACAGACTATAGACAGTGTTGATTTCGGTGGAGAAAGAATCTTTAGTCACGTTAGGGTCTGAGGCTTTCTCCATATTTCCCAGATAGATCAGGATGCTCTTGCTAAAACTTCCTACCGCTGAGGCAAATGCAGTCTTCAGCTCAGCCTGTTTAACGCCAACGAATACTGGAATCATGATCCCCAAGATAGATTTTAGTAAAGGAACCATGCCGTACACATTTTCCATTGACATTTTTGTTAAGGTCTTGACCATGTACACATGCGGAAGGTGCCCTTGTTTGAAACTCTTTGTCGTCAACTGGACAACTTCATTTCTGAACCTGAAGCTCATGACAACCAGGAGATTGCTGGCTGCTTCCTGGCTGGCAGCTTGTGCTCCTGTTAACATCGTCATCCACATTGCAGCCAAAGAGATAACTTTCTCAGCAAGTGCTTGGCTGATTTGATCAAGGTTGTCCTTGATAATCATCGCCATGCTCTCCAATACTACAACACCGTATGGAGCTGTCCGCGTGGTGTGATGGCACAGATAGTCATGGCAGCTCATTAATACTATTTCTGGGTGCTGACGCCCCAATGTCTGGAGGGTCTTTGATATTCTCTGATGACAACGTTCATCTTCCTCGGCTATCATCTTCACGAAGGCAACCGAGAATGTCCCTCAATGTGGAAACAGTCAGCAGTCAAATTCTACAACTCTTCAATATGAAGAAAGGTTTCAACCAAATAATTTCTGTGAGTAATGATCAATTAAAGATTGTCTTTGTTCACTAACTCTCAGTATGAAATCAGATCTCTGCTCGGATGTTGTTCCCTGACTTCTTTCTCTCCAATAATTAACACTGTTCCTTTCCACAGTGTTTTAAATTTGTTCTTGGTGATCTTCCAAAATTTGGATAGATTTGATGAACGCACTTGTCTTTAAGCTCTCTCCTCTTTGCTCTCTCATGCACAAATGCACAGTTTGAACCACTTTGCTGTGTCTTGTCCACCCGTGGTTTCTGGGTTGTCATGGTTTTCATTGTGAGGCCATGTTACATGACCCCTCAGTTGTGATGTCGTCCTGGGTTATGTGCCCATATAAGTCTTGTCAGCTGTTTATGGCAGATTAAGGTGGGGGGGGGGTTGTTGTTGTTGTGCCTCGACAGGAAGTAAATTATAAAGGGATTGAAGCTGCTTCATGAGGTCATGAAGTTATTGTGACATCAGAGCACTTGTTCCAATCGTCACTCCTTTAAAATCCTTGTTCTCTAGTGCCTACCACCCTGGTTTCTCACCCACATATCCTCCCTGATTTCCTCCTTCAACCTCTGGACTCAGTGACTCCTCATCCTTGGTCATTTCAATCTCCATTTCAACTTCCCTTGCCCTCTTCTCATCTGATTTTACTGCTCTCCTGTCATCCTTTAAACTCTCCTACCCATATTGATGGCCTCTAGTTATGCTCTTCCCCACAAGTAGAAACATTCTCTCTGTAACAACTTTATCAACATTTTTCATAATTTTAAATATCTCTAATAGGTCACCCCTCAGCCTTCTCTTTTTCCAAGAGAAAAGAGACCCAGCCTGTCCATCATTTACTGATATGTATACCCTCGCATTTCTGGTAACATCCTTGTAAATCTTCTCTGCACCCTCTCCAGTGCCTCTATATCAGTTTTTATCAAACAATTGGAGCTTTCAAGACCGAGGTCGATAGACATTTTTGTTGGGCAAGGGTATCAAGGGATATGGAGCAAAGGCGAGTAAAGGAGTTGAGATGCAGAACCAATTGAACGGAACAGGCTCGAGGGGCCGAATGGCCTACTCCTGTTCGTCGGACTTATTTACCACATTGGGACCAATACTTGACCCAATCAATATTTTACCCTAAATGCTTTGGTTCAAGAAGGCGGCCCACCACCACCTTCTCAGGGCAACTAAGGATGGGCAATAAGTGCCAGCTTTACCAGCGATGGCCACATCCAGAGAACAGTAACTCAGGCCACCATAATATTCAGTTAACCACCCTAGGGTTGTACAGCTCAAAGTGCTATGTCCTAACACAACCTGTTGCATCTTGACACTCTCTTGTGCTGTGGTACAGCATGTTGTGTATTAAACTGGAGTTATACTGTACTCTGTGCAAGCTGAAGGGGGTCTCGCACCTCAAGGCTTTAATGTGCTCGCCAGTCTCGTGTGTTATACTGCCACTTTTGAGTTGATGCGTACCCAAAGTCACGCTTAGTATAATAGGAAATGTATTCACACCAGCATCTACCTGCACTGATCTCAGTCATTGCATCCGGCTAAAGGAAGGAAAGATTGCGGCAAATCACCAAGGGACAAACTGACCCTAATGTGAGAGTTGGCTGTCGAGTGGTCCCTATCTCTGGAGAACCAAACAGGTGAGGGAAGGACAACCAATGACCAGAACAAACAAATGAAGACCATGCCATTTAGAGTCATTTTAATGTTTTCCTCCTTAGGTTGGATCTCAGAACAGATTAAATCAGGCAAACTCTATTTATCCAGAAGAAATCAACTTTTATAAAGTCACAGGTGAATTAAATATGGAAGTACGCACACCAATTAACTGACACTATTAAACAGCAGGGAGTTCTCCTGGTGGACTGGCTAATGTTCATCTTTCAGACACTACCAACAACAGATTAGCTGGTCATTCAACTCATTGCTGTTTGTGGGGTCTTACTGCACAAATATTGGCTGCCAAGTTTGCCTACATAACTTTCACTGCACTCCAAAGCAGACATGTCATAATGTGCTATACAAGTATATACCCTTGTTTCTCATTGTATATGGTTGGATCAGATAAGGGGAGAAAATCTTCAACTAACAGAGGGACAGAACAGAGTTCCCTACAATAGCTGTCACTTAGGGTCCCGAACTTTACATGTACTGCAGCACCTGAAGTTTCTCCCTATTCGTGCACCTTCCAATTTGATGAGAAGTACTGCTTCACTCAAAGCAATTTCTAAAACACTTCAAATGCAATTACATAACTCCAAATATGTAGCAGTGTTTCCATAGGATTATTCAGATACATAGCAAAGCGTTGCGCAGAGCCGACAAGTTTTCCATTACACATAATGATAGCAAGCGAACTAATTCACTAAAAAAGTTTAATTGATCTAATAATGCACCTATGATACCTAGATAAATTCAAATATACCAACTTTACAACACAAGAGCACAATTTCAAATCCACATTAAAACCATGGACTTTGCTTAGTGATGGAAATTTGAACACACTAATCCTTTTAAACCTTGAGCTTGGGAAGGCTTGTCAATTGCATTTTTCAATCGTTCCTCCAGCCTAATGTATTCTCTGAATAGATTCCAAGCATGAATTGTGGCAATTTTGAATTAAGCAAGCAGCAAGCTTGATTAAAGCATTTAAAAAAAAAAACTCTACGAGGTAGTATCTGGGAGTTTGACAGCGAGACTGTCCCGGACTGCCATATAAGAACATAAGAACATAAGAAATAGGAGCAGGAGTAGGCCAATCGGCCCCTCGAGCCTGCTCTGCCATTCAATAAGATCATGGCTGATCTGATCCTAACCGCCAATCCACTATCCCAGAACCATCTCCTGAATCTAACAGAATTAGACACACGAAATAGGAGCAGGATCAGGCTACACGGCCCCTGGGCCCGCTCCGCTACCCACAGGGCCATGACCGATCCGAAACTAGACTCATGTCCAATTTCCTGCCCGCTCCCCGTAACCTTTAATTCCCTTTACTTCTAGGAAACTGTCTATTTCTGTTTTAAATTTATGTAATGATGTAGCTTCTACAGCTTTTTGGGGCAGCATATTCCATGGACCTACCACCCTCTGAGTGAAGTAGTTCCTCCTCATCTCAGTTTTGAAAGAGCAGCCCCTTATTCTAAGACTATGCCCCCTAGTTCTAGTTTCACCCATCATCGGGAACATCTTCCCCGCATCCACCCGATCCAACCCCTTCACAATCTTATATGTTTCAATAAGATCGCCTCTCATTCTTCTGAACTCCAATGAGTAGAGTCCCAATCTACTCAACCTCTCCTCATATGTCCATCCCCTCATCCCCGGGATTAACCGAGTGAACCTTCTTTGTACTGACTCGAGAGCAGGAAATGTCTCTGCCTTGAGTCACTTCAGCTCAGAGTTGTTAAGTTGGAGTGTGAGTTAGCAACACTCCGACATACGGGGGTGGGAAGGAATTTCTGGACAGTTTACTCCAGAGTACATTCACACCTCAGAGGAAAGCACTGGTGCAGGAAGGGCAGAAGGAACCTAGGGAAGGTCAGACTGAGGGGAGAACAGCCACAATGCTGACCTAGGCACCATGGAGCAGAGGGTTGTCCAAAGAGGGGTGGAGGAGCAGAATATAAACGCAGTAGTTATCGGTGATTCAATAATATAGGGGGATAGATAGCATCCTCTGTAGCCACGTTAAAGAGTCCCAAAGGGTGTGGCTGGAAAGAAATTTGGAAAAGGAGGGAGTAGATCCAGTTGTCGTGGTCCATGTCGGGACCAATGACATAGGAAAGAAAAGGGAGGAGATCCTGCTAAGGGAGTATCATGAGTTAGGAACTAAATTAAAAAACAGGACCCCAAGGGCGGTAAGCTCAATATTATTACCCGAGCCACGTGCTAATTGGCATAGGGACAAACAGATCAGGAAGGTGAACACATGGCTAAAGGAGTGGTGGGGGAAGGAGAGGCTCCATTTCATGGGTCACTGGCACCAGCACTGGGACAGGAAGGAGCTGTACCACTGGGACAGGCTGCATCTGAAGCAGGTTGAGCCCAAGGTCCTAGTGAAAAGGATAAATAGGATAGTAAAAACTTAAACTAATCAATGGGGGTGGCAGTCAGAAACAATAGCAAAAGTGATTGTTTAAAAAAAATGAAAAGGGATAAGAGCAGAGTGTAGGTCACAAGCAGTGATAGATACTCCAGGTTGTGGGAATACTAAAATAACTAAAGTGGTTACAGCAGAAATGACAACTAAGAAGTGTATTAAGTTAAACGGTGCAAGAAAGACAAGGCAGAAGGACAGGTTAGGGTTGCTTGCTCAAATAAGAGTTTTATATACTAACGAACGGAGTATATAAGAAATAAATTGAGTGAATTAGAGGCTCAATTTTGCTTAGAGGGTATGACACGGTGGCCATTACTGAGACATGGCTGCAAGTTGGTCATGATTGGTAGATAAATATTCCAAGTTATAAGGTCTTTAGAAAGGATAGGGAAACTGGAGGGGTAGCATTACTGATTAAAGATACTATTACACATTAATAAGAGAAAGCAATCATTGGCGACTCTATGGTTAGAATTGAGGAATAATGGGAAATGTTTACAGGTCTCCTGATAGCAGCAATGAAGAGGCAGAATGTATTAATTCAGATTAGAGGGGCTTGTAGCAAAAGTAGAGTTGTTTTACTAGGCGATTTTAAAATTCATAGATTGGGATGAGCAGAGTAGCTCAAGCCAGAAAGGTAGTGAATTTGAGTGCATTCAAAATAGGTTTCTAGATCAATATGTTCTAGAACCAACAAGAGAGCAGGCCATACTAGATTTAGTTGATGAGCAATGGACCAGGTTTAGTTAATCTAACAACTTGTATTTATATAGCTTCTTTAATGTAGTGAAAGGTCCCAAGGCACCTCACAGGAGCACTACCCAACAAAATTTGACACCGAGACACAAGATATTAGGACAGTTGGCCAAAAGCTTGGTCAAAGAGGTAGGTTTTAAGGAGCATCTTAAGGGAGGAGGTAGAGAGGCGGAGAGGTATAGGAAGAGAATTCCAGAGCTTAGGGCCTTGGCAGCTGAAGACACGGCCGCCAATGGTGGAGCGATTAAAATCAGGGTAGAGCAGGAGGCCAGGACTGGAGGAGCGCAGAGATCTCAGAGGGTTGTCGGGCTGGAGGAGGTTACAGCAATAGGGAGGGGCGAGGCCATGGAGGGATTTGAAAACAAGGGTGAGAATTTTAAAATTGAGGCATTGCCGGACCAAGCCAATGTAGATCAGGGGTGATGGGTGAGCGGGTTTTGGTGCGAGTTAGGATACGGGTAGAGTTTTGGAGGGTGGTAGGTGGGAGGCCGGCCTGGAGTGCATTGGAATGGTCAAGTCTAGAGATAAAAAAGACATGGATGAGGGTTTCAGCAGCAGATAAGCTGAGGCAGGGGCAGAGATGGGGCAAAGTTACGGAGGTGGAAACAGGTGGGCTTGGTGATGGAGCGGTTATGTAGTCTGAAGCTCATCACAGGGTCGAATACGACACCAAGGTTGTGAACAGTCTGGTTCAGTCCCAGACAGTGGCCAAGGAGAGCAATGGAGTCAGTGGCTAAGGAACGGAGTTTGGGGCCGGTACCGAAGACAACGGCTTTGGGCTTACATAGAAACATAGAAAATAGGAGCAGGAGGAGGCCATTCGACCCCTCGAGCCTGCTCCACCATTCAGTGCGATCATGGCTGATATCCAAATTCAGTACCCTGTCCCTGCTTTCTCCACATTTCCCTTGATCCCCTTAGCCGTAAGAAATAGATCTAACTCCTTAATGAATTGGCCTCAACTGTCTTCTGTGGTAGAGAATTCCACAGGTTCACCACTCTCTGGGTGAACAAATTCCTCCTCATCTCAGTCCTAAATGGCTTACCCCTTATCCTTAGACTGTGACCCCTGGTTCTGGACACCCCCGCCATCAGGAACAGCCTTCCTGCATCTAATCTGTCTAGTCCTGTTAGAGTTTTATAAGTTTCAATGAGATCCCCTCTCATTCTTCTGAACTCTAGCGAATATAAGCCTAATCGACCCAATCTTTCTTCATACGTTATTCCTGCCATCCCAGGTATCAGTCTGGTGAATCTTCGCTGCACTCCCTCCATGGCAAGAACATCCTTCCTCAGATAAGGTGACCAAAACGGCACACAATACTCAAGGTGTGGTCTCACCAAGGCCCTGTACAACTGCAGCAAGACATCCTTGCTCCTGTACTCGAATCCTCTCGCTATGAAAGCCAGCATACCATTTGCCTTCTTAACCCCCAATGTATAGTTGGAGGAAATTTCTCCTCGTTGGACAGCAGGGTGGAGTGGTCGAGAGAGGTGGTGGTGAGGCAGAGCTGGGTTGTTGGCAGCCTACATGTGGAACAGGACGTTTTTTTTTCGGATGATGTCACCGAGGGGCAACATGTAGATGAGAAATAGGAGGGGGCCAAGGATAGATCCTTGGGGGCTCCAGAAGCTAACAGTGCAGTAGCAGGAAGAGAAGCCATTGCAGATGATTCTCTGGGTACGACTGGATAAATAAGAATGGAACCAGGCAAGGGCAGTCCCACCCAGCTAGACGACAGAGGAGGGGTGTTGGAGGAGGATGGGGTGGTCAACTGTGTCAAAGGCTACAAACAGGTTGAGGAGGATGAGGAGAGATAGATTACCACGGTCACAGTCACTTGGGATGTCATTTGTGACTTTGATGAGGGCCGTTTCAGTACTGCAGCAGGGGTGGAAACCTGACTGGAGGGATAACACAGTAAGGGAACATTTATCTAACAGTGATCAGAATATGATCGATTTCAATGTTAGGTTTGAAAAGGAGAAACGTAGCAGTTACTAAGATTCTAAATTTTGGTATGGCTAACACTATCAGACTGTGAGAGACTGATGACAGCAAACAGGTCAAAACTGTTACTGAGTAAAACTACAGATGTACTATAGGAGGTGTGCAAAGAATTTAGCTAATACAGGACCAGTATATATCCACAAGGTGCAAGAGCACTACTTAAATACAGAGTGATTATTTGCACAAACAAATTTGAGTCGTTCAGCGTATGTACACCATATGGGGGCGGAGCTTAAAGACCGTCCTCCCCCCCCCCCCCCTCCAACCACTGGAGTCACGCACGCGCACCCATCGCTCCAATCGTGCATGCACCCAGGTTTCCTGTAGGCTCAGAGTCAGGAACTTGTTTGGGGGAGGGGGAGTGAGGAGGAGAAGAGAATGTCATGAACTTGTAGAGGTGGGGGGGGGGGCGGCGGGAAGATCAGGAACTTTGGTGGGTGGGCGGAAGGAGAAGAGGGGTCAGGAACTTGTTGGGGGCAGGGAACAGGAGAGAGAGAAGGTCCTAACCCAGGAGGGTGAGCCCTATCTGTTCTCTTAAAGCAGTAGTGTTAGCACTGTGAGCTCGAGAGCCTGGCTGTCACAATGAATGGATCAAATCGCACATTGCAAAGATATTAATTACTCAGGCAGACAGGATCTAATTACACAGTCCAGACAAACTGTTGGGTGTGTCTTGTCCTCCAATGGGACCAATCAGAAATTTGCCGTTGCAAATAGTTACAGCCTAACAAATAAAACAGCCATGGTCGGCAAAAGCAGTCCGAGAGAACATAAAACTAAAGGAAAGAGCATACAAAGAAGCAAAGAATAATGTAA
>NW_028226664.1:10000-20000 GCF_052327205.1 Somniosus microcephalus
ACCACTCACACAACAACAACCTACACCACGCGTGCGTGTGTCTGTCTGCGTGCGCGTTTCTTTGCTCAAATTTGCCAGAGAAATAGCGTGTTCAGCTAGCAGAACGGGACGCACTGAGCACACAAGATTTCGTGCACAAGAGGCAGACACCCGCTCCGCTGCTTGAATAGGACCACTGAGAATCACAGGACGTCTCGGACTCACGCGAAAGAGTTTCAAGGACAAAGAGAAGGGCGCGGCCAAGGAAGAAAACACCGGGAGCTGCGCCGACACCCTCTCTCTCTGACTCGCCGTGTGCATGCCCGTCTTGTCACCAGCGACAGAAACGAGAGGAAACCCCGAAATAGCCTGAACACCAGCCTCTCTCTATACTGGGCCGGCCCGGGGACTCCCACTACGGACGCGAGTCACCAAATCGGTCGTACGGGCCCACTGAGCGCACAACACAGGGAATCTCGTTGCAAACACTGCGTGTGCATACGTTGCTCACAAAGCTCAATGGGGTCACAGGCCCTGACCCGCTCAGAGGCACCTGTGTGACAAGACAACAAATGGAACTCGCTGGAATGTTTCTGCTGTCTTGTCATTTTAGACGGACCCACTGAGCGCACAACACAGTGGAACTCTCTGACAAACACTGCTTGTGCGTTAGCCCCAGTAAACAACTCAGCGGGGGTCACAGGCCCTGACCCGTTCAGAGGCACCTGTGTGACAAGACAACAAATGAAACTCGCTGGAATGTTTCTGCTGTCTTGTCATTTTAGACGGACCCACTGAGCGCACAACACAGTGGAACTCTCTGACAAAACACTGCTTGTGCATTAGCCCCAGTAAACAACTCAGTGGGGTCACAGGCCCTGACCGGTTCAGAGGCACCTGTGTGACAAGACAACAAATGAAACTTTAAAGACGCTGGCATGTACATCTTGTTTCTGCTGTCTTGGACGGGCCCACTGAGCGCACAACACAGGGGAACTTGGTGCAAACACTGCGTGTGCATAAGCCACAAAACACAAGCTCAGTGGGGTCACAGGCCCTGACCGGTTCAGAGGCACCTGTGTGACAGACAGCAAATGAAACTTAGACGCTGGAATTATTTATATGTTTCTGCTGTCTGTCTACGATTTCAGATTCACACTTAGAGTTTTTTGTCATTAAGTCATAAAAGCCACAAAACCACTTTAATATGACTTTCCAATACTCTTTGAAAGGTCTCTATATTGATAAAATGAGCCTTTTAGCAAAGTAACACTTTTCGGGCATTTTCAAAGTGCTCCCGCTGAGTGAATTTTGTTCTGAAAATCGTGTTCCCGAAAATCTCCGGGCACCCCGCCAACCCCCCCTGCCAGAAATGACAAGTGTCAAATCAGCGGGTCAAACGGCCACCTCTATCCGACCAGGAGCACCCAAATCCCCGCAAATGGCACTTTTTTTTTTCTTCATCGGGACTTCCGACGAGGTTAATGATTTCCCAAACTGCAACTCATTAACTATGTCCTGAGACACTTGCCAGAAATGACACATGTCAATTTGGCGGTAGCAAATCACTTTCCCAGGCCGGGAAGCAACACCCGAGGCCCGCAAAAGGCGGCCGAATATTTTCTCATCGGACTTCCGCGTTTTGGTTAATCATGTCTCGAAATCGTTAAATGCACATGTCAATTCGGCGGGAGCAATTCACTTTCCCAAGCCGGAAAGCATCACCGGAGGCCCGCTTGAAGGGCCCTAATATTTTCTCATCGGACTTCCGCGTTTTGGTTAATCATGTCTCGAAATCGTTAAATGCACATGTCAATTCGGCGGGAGCAACTCACTTTCCCAGGCCGGGAAGCAACACCCGAGGCCCGCAAAAGGCGGCCGAATATTTTCTCATCGGACTTCCATATTTTGGGGGTTGGATTCTCTCCCGCATTCCAGCCCCCTGGCCACGGGTCGCTCATTCACTTTCAGCCCGGGCCTTGCCAATTTGGTTAATCAGTTAGCCATGCACCAGACTCGGCCTCGCCTTTTTCATTTATGGTTAATGATGTGCCCAGGCTGGGACTTAGTCTCTCCAGCAGCCAAAACTTTTCACTGGTTAATGAGGTGCCCAGCCCGGCACTTAGTCTCTCTCCCCAGCAAGCTTACTTGGTCGGCCGACATTTGGATCCATTTTCGGGGCTTAATCGGGTCGAATACGGTCCCTTACGCAAGGGGAGCCGAAGCCCCGGCCTCTGCCAGGCGTCAGGCTGCCGTTTTTTAAGCCCGACCAAAAACCCGAAAATTGGTTAAAAATGGAAATAAATTTCCACCCAAAAAGGGTTAAAAGTCGGTTGGACGGCAGCCCTGGTCGGTCTCTGCAGACCTGGAGGCCCTAGACAGTAATCTGGAAAACAGACAAAGTCTCGAGAAACCACCTCCTACCATTCTCCAGGTACCCCGCCAATCCCCCCTGCCAGAAATGACAAGTGTCAAATCAGCGGGACGGATTTGACTTTTGTGACCGACCGCTGGAACTTTTTTCGGCTACAGGCAGTCAAATTTTTCTCCTTCCGGACTTCCAGTACAACTTTGAACGGCCATATCTCCGCACTCCCGCGTCGGAGCCAAGCCGTTTTTACACCGTTAGACGCGGCTTCCCGTGCCCGTTCGAATGCCGCCCTGCTCGGCGGAAAAGGAGAATTTTTTTATTTTTCGGCCGATTTCGGGAAAAAAAATTCCCGCTCTGAACTCGGATTTTTCGGCTTTAATCGTTTCGTATACGGTCCCTTACGCAAGGGAGCCGAAGCCCCGGCCTCTGCCGGGCGTCAGGCTGCCGTTTTTAAGCCCGACCAAAAACCCGAAAATTGGTTAAAAATGGAAATAAATTTCCACCCAAAAAGGGTTAAAAGTCGGTTGGACGGCAGCCCGGGTCGGTCTCTGCAGACCTGGAGGCCCTAGACAGTAATCTGGAAAACAGATAAAGTCTCGAAAAACCACCTCCTACCATTCTCCAGGTACCCCGCCAATCCCCCCTGCCAGAAATGACAAGTGTCAAATCAGCGGGACGGATTTGACTTTTGTGACCGACCGCTGGAACTTTTTTCGGCTACAGGCAGTCAAATTTTTCTCCTTCCGGACTTCCAGTACAACTTTGAACGGCCATATCTCCGCACTCCCGCGTCGGAGCCAAGCCGTTTTTACACCGTTAGACGCGGCTTCCCGTGCCCGTTCGAATGCCACCCTGCTCGGCGGAAAAGGAGACATTTTTTTTTTTCCGGCCGTTTTCGGGAAAAAATTTTCCCGCTCTGAACTCCGATTTTACGCCTTTAATCGATTCGGAGACGGTCGCTTACGCAAGGGAGGCGAAGCCCGGGCCTCTGCCGGGCGTCAGCCTGCCGTATGTAAGCCCGTCCGAAGCATGAGTTCCCACTTTTGGTTATCCAGTTGTCAATTTTAAAATTTCAGTTAATCAGTTGCCTGCTTGGTTAATCATTTGTCGCTCTGACATTTGGTTAACCAGTTGTCGATGTTCGAAATTCAGTTAATGAGTTGCCTCTTTGAAATTTCAGTTAATGAGTTGGCCCTTTGGTTACTCATTTGTCCCTGTGTCTTTTGGTTAACCAGTTGTCGATGTTCGAAATTCAGTTAATGAGTTGCCTCCTTGGTTACTCATTTGTCGCTCTGGCTTTTGGTTAAGCCAGTTGTCGATGTTCAAAATTACAGTTAATGAGTTGCCTCTTTGAAATTTCAGTTAATGAGTTGGCCCTTTGGTTACTCATTTGTCCCTGTGTCTTTTGGTTAACCAGTTGTCGATGTTCGAAATTCAGTTAATGAGTTGCCTCCTTGGTTAATCATTTGTCGCTCTGACTCTTGGTTAACCAGTTGTCGATGTTCAAAATTTCAGTTAATGAGCTGCTCTTATGTTCTATGATTTCCTACCTTGACAACTCATTAACCAGTGTTTCAAACAATGCACCAGGCCATTTGACGACCCCAACTCGGTTCCACAAGCGGGAAAGCAGCACCCCAAGGCCCGGTAAGGGGGCCGAATACATTCCCATCGTGAATTCCGTCCCAAATGTGAATGACAAGTTTTCAGTTAATCAGTTGCCTGCTTGGTTACTCATTTGTCGCTCTGACATTTGGTTACCCAGTTGTCGATGTTCAAATTTCAGTTAATGAGTAGCCTCTTTGAAATTTCAGTTAATGAGTTGGCCCTTTGGTTACTCATTTGTCCCTGTGTCTTTTGGTTACCCAGTTGTCGATGTTCGAAATTCAGTTAATGAGTTGCCTCCTTGGTTAATCATTTGTCGCTCTGGCTTTTGGTTAACCAGTTGTCGATGTTCAAAATTTCAGTTATTGAGTTGCCTCTTTGAAATTTCAGTTAATGAGTTGGCCCTTTGGTGACTCATTTGTCCCTGTGTCTTTTGGTTAACCAGTTGTCGATGTTCGAAATTCAGTTAATGAGTTGCCTCCTTGGTTAATCATTTGTCGCTCTGGCTTTTGGTTAACCAGTTGTCGATGTTCAAAATTTCAGTTAATGAGCTGCTCTTATGTTCTATGATTTCCGACCTTGACAACTCATTAACCAGTGTTTCAAACAATGCACCAGGCCATTTGACGACCCCAACTCGGTTCCACAAGCGGGAAAGCAGCACCCCAAGGCCCGGTAAGGGGGCCGAATACATTCCCATCGTGAATTCCGTCCCAAATGTGAATGACAAGTTTTCAGTTAATCAGTTGCCTGCTTGGTTACTCATTTGTCGCTCTGACATTTGGTTAACCAGTTGTCGATGTTCAAATTTCAGTTAATGAGTAGCCTCTTTGAAATTTCAGTTAATGAGTTGGCCCTTTGGTTACTCATTTGTCCCTGTGTCTTTTGGTTACCCAGTTGTCGATGTTCGAAATTCAGTTAATGAGTTGCCTCCTTGGTTAATCATTTGTCGCTCTGACTCTTGGTTACCCAGTTGTCGATGTTCGAAATTCAGTTACTGAGTTGCCTCCTTGGTTAATCATTTGTCGCTCTGACATTTGGTTAACCAGTTGTCGATGTTCGAAATTCAGTTAATGAGTTGCCTCCTTGGTTAATCATTTGTCGCTCTGGCTTTTGGTTAACCAGTTGTCGATGTTCAAAATTACAGTTAATGAGTTGCCTCTTTGAAATTTCAGTTAATGAGTTGGCCCTTTGGTGACTCATTTGTCCCTGTGTCTTTTGGTTACCCAGTTGTCGATGTTCGAAATTCAGTTAATGAGTTGCCTCCTTGGTTAATCATTTGTCGCTCTGGCTTTTGGTTAACCAGTTGTCGATGTTCAAAATTTCAGTTAATGAGCTGCTCTTATGTTCTATGATTTCCGACCTTGACAACTCATTAACCAGTGTTTCAAACAATGCACCAGGCCATTTGACGACCCCAACTCGGTTCCACAAGCGGGAAAGCAGCACCCCAAGGCCCGGTAAGGGGGCCGAATACATTCCCATCGTGAATTCCGTCCCAAATGTGAATGACAAGTTTTCAGTTAATCAGTTGCCTGCTTGGTTACTCATTTGTCGCTCTGACATTTGGTTACCCAGTTGTCGATGTTCAAATTTCAGTTAATGAGTAGCCTCTTTGAAATTTCAGTTAATGAGTTGGCCCTTTGGTTACTCATTTGTCCCTGTGTCTTTTGGTTACCCAGTTGTCGATGTTCGAAATTCAGTTAATGAGTTGCCTCCTTGGTTAATCATTTGTCGCCCTGACTCTTGGTTACCCAGTTGTCGATGTTCGAAATTCAGTTACTGAGTTGCCTCCTTGGTTAATCATTTGTCGCTCTGGCTTTTGGTTAACCAGTTGTCGATGTTCAAAATTACAGTTAATGAGTTGCCTCTTTGAAATTTCAGTTAATGAGTTGGCCCTTTGGTTACTCATTTGTCCCTGTGTCTTTTGGTTACCCAGTTGTCGATGTTCGAAATTCAGTTAATGAGTTGCCTCCTTGGTTAATCATTTGTCGCTCTGGCTTTTGGTTAACCAGTTGTCGATGTTCAAAATTTCAGTTAATGAGTTGCCTCTTTGAAATTTCAGTTAATGAGTTGGCCCTTTGGTTACTCATTTGTCCCTGTGTCTTTTGGTTACCCAGTTGTCGATGTTCGAAATTCAGTTAATGAGTTGCCTCCTTGGTTAATCATTTGTCGCTCTGGCTTTTGGTTAACCAGTTGTCGATGTTCGAAATTCAGTTTATGAGTTGCCTCCTTGGTTAATCATTTGTCGCTCTGGCTTTTGGTTAACCAGTTGTCGATGTTCAAAATTTCAGTTAATGAGTTGCCTCTTTGAAATTTCAGTTAATGAGTTGGCCCTTTGGTTACTCATTTGTCCCTGTGTCTTTTGGTTACCCAGTTGTCGATGTTCGAAATTCAGTTAATGAGTTGCCTCCTTGGTTAATCATTTGTCGCTCTGGCTTTTGGTTATCCAGTTGTCGATGTTCAAAATTTCAGTTAATGAGTTGCCTCTTTGAAATTTCAGTTAATGAGTTGGCCCTTTGGTTACTCATTTGTCCCTGTGTCTTTTGGTTACCCAGTTGTCGATGTTCGAAATTCAGTTAATGAGTTGCCTCCTTGGTTAATCATTTGTCGCTCTGGCTTTTGGTTAACCAGTTGTCGATGTTCAAAATTTCAGTTAATGAGCTGCTCTTATGTTCTATGATTTCCGACCTTGACAACTCATTAACCAGTGTTTCAAACAATGCACCAGGCCATTTGACGACCCCAACTCGGTTCCACAAGCGGGAAAGCAGCACCCCCAAGCCCCGGTAAGGCGGCCGAATACATTCCCATCCTGAATTCCGTCCCAAATGTGAATGACAAGTTTTCAGTTAATCATTTGCCACCTTGGTTCATCATTTGCCACTCTGACTTTTGGTTTCCCAGTTGTCAGTTTTCACATTTCAGTTACTGAGTTGACTTTGTCTTTCTCACTCTGTGTATCTCTATCTTCTCTCTGTCTCTCTCAGTGTATGCGAGTGTCTGTGTGTGTTCCACTGCCGCCCGGCCAACCGGGTCCAAAGGCCCGCCACGTTACACACGAAAAACCCCGGTCTCGCTTCGGAGCGACGGGCACCCGGCTTCTCGGTGTCGGACCGACTCCGTTCAGATACCGCTGGATGCCCCTTGCCCCTGGCTTGCTCTGGCAGCCGGCGCGTGCAGGCCGCCCCCTGCCCCGCCGTCTCAGTGGTCGGAAAGCGGTCTCCAGCCAACGGCTGTACCTCGGCCGCGGAAAGAGGCAGCTACACAAGCGAGGCACTGCTCTGTGCGGCCCCGCCACCCCGTTCAGCTGCCGTTGTCCCCGACCGGATCGGACTTTCCTTCCCGAAGTTATCCCCGATAAGCTGCCGCTGACCGACGGCCCGTCAGCCGCTGCGGGACGGCGACACTTTCCCGAACTCGCCCGGGGCCACTTCGGCAATATAGTGTGCGCCGGAGCCGGGGCTTTCCAACGAGCCATCCCCGAACGAAATCGGACACGGGAGTCGGGAGCGACAGGCGTTCGACTGGTGCCGGGCAACCGGGTCCAAACGCCCGCCTTGTTAAACACACGTACACCCCAGGCTCGATTCGGAGCGACGGGCACCCGGCTTCCCGGTGTCGGACCGACTCCGTTCAGATACCGTTGGATGCCCCTTGCCCCTGGCTTGCTCTGGCAGCCGGCGCGTGCAGGCCGCCCCCCGCCCCGCCGTCTCAGTGGTCGGAAAGTGGTCTCCAGCCAACGGCTGTACCTCGGCCGGGGAAAGGGGCAGCTACACAAGCCAGGCACTGGTCTGTGCGGGCCCGCCACCCCGTTCGGCTGCCGTTGATCCGGACCGGATCGGACTTTCCCTCCCGAAGTTATGCCCGATAAGCTGCCGCTCACCGGCGGCCCGTCAGCCGCTGCGGGATGGCGACACTTTGCCGAACTTGCCGGGGTCCAGGCCGATAATATAGTGTGCGCCAGCGCCGGGGCTTTCCAACGAGCCCTCCCTGACCGAAATCGGACACGGGAGTCCAGAGCGATAGGCGTTCGACTGCCGGCCGGCCAAACACAGGCAATCCCCCGCCGTTGCGGACCCGCTCCAGGACAACCGGGTCCAAACGCCCGCCTCGTTACACGCACGAAAACACCGGGCTCGATTCGGAGCGACGGGCACCCGGCTTCCCGGTGTCGGACCGACTCCGTTCCGGTACCCTTGGATGCCCCTTGCCCCTGGCTTGCTAGGACAGCCGGCGCGTCAAGGTGGGCCCCCGCGGCTCCGGCTCAGCAGTCGGAAAGCGGTCTCCAGCCAACGGCTGTACCTCGGCCGGGGAAAGGGGCAGCTACACAAGCCCGCTACTGGTCTGTGCGGCCCCGCCACCCCGTTCAGTGGCAGTTGACCCCGACCGGATCGGACTTTCCTTCCCGAAGTTATCCCCGATAAGCTGCCGCTGACCGACGGGGCGGCAGCCGGTACGGGTCGCCGACACTTTCCCGAACTTGCCGGGATCCAGTCCGATAATATAGTGTGCGCCAGCGCCGGGGCTTTCCAATGAGCCCTCCCTGACCGAAATCGGACACGGGAGTCCGGAGCCAAAGGCGTTCGACTGCCGGCCGGCCAAACTCAGGCAACCTCCCGCCGTTGCGGACCCGCTCCCGGACAACCGGGTCCAAACGCCCGCCCTGTTACACGCACGAAAACACCGGGCTCGATTCGGAGCGACGGGCACCCGGCTTCCCGGTGTCGGACCGACTCCGTTCCGGTACCACTGGATGCCCCTTGCCCCTGGCTTGCTAGGACAGCCGGCGCGTCAAGGTGGGCCCCCGCGGCTCCGGCTCAGCAGTCGGAAAGCGGTCTCCAGCCAACGGCTGTACCTCGGCCGGGCCAAGCGGCAGCTGCACAAGCCCGCTACTGGTCTGTGCGGCCCCCCCACCCCGTTCAGTAGCAGTTCACCCCAACCGGATCGGACTTTCCGTCCCGAAGTTATCCCCGATAAGCTGCCGCTGACCGACGGGGCGGCAGCCGCTACGGGACTGCGACACTTTCCCGAACTTGCCGGGGTCCAGGCCGATAATATAGTGTGCGCCAGCGCCGGGGCTTTCCAACGAGCCCTCCCTGACCGAAATCGGACACGGGAGTCCGGAGCCAAAGGCGTTCGACTGCCGGCCGGCCAAACACAGGCAACCTCCCGCCGTTGCGGACCCGCTCCCGGACAACCGGGTCCAAACGCCCGCCCTGTTACACGCACGAAAACACCGGGCTCGATTCGGAGCGACGGTCACCCGGCTTCCCGGTGTCGGACCGACTCCGTTCCGGTACCACTGGATGCCCCTTGCCCCTGGCTTGCTAGTACAGCCGGCGCGTCAAGGTGGGCCCCCGCGGCTCCGGCTCAGCAGTCGGAAAGCGGTCTCCAGCCAACGGCCGTACCTCGGCCGGGCCAAGCGGCAGCTGCACAAGCCCGCTACTGGTCTGTGCGGCCCCCCCACCCCGTTCAGTCGCAGTTCACCCCAACCGGATCGGACTTTCCGTCCCGAAGTTATCCCCGATAAGCTGCCGCTGACCGACGGGGCGGCAGCCGCTACGGGACTGCGACACTTTCCCGAACTTGCCGGGGTCCAGGCCGATAATATAGTGTGCGCCAGCGCCGGGGCTTTCCAACGAGCCCTCCCTGACCGAAATCGGACACGGGAGTCCGGAGCGAAAGGCGTTCGACTGCCGGCCGGCCAAACCCAGGCAATCTCCCGCCGTTGCGGACCCGCTCCCGGACAACCGGGTCCAAACGCCCGCCCTGTTACACGCACGAAAACCCCGGGCTCGATTCGGAGCGACGGGCACCCGACTTCCCGGTGTCGGACCGACTCCCTTCTGGTACCACTGGATGCCCCTTGCCCCTGGCTTGCTCGGACAGCCGGCGCGTCAAGGTGGGTCCCCGCGGCACCGGCTCAGCAGTCGGAAAGCGGTCTCCAGCCAACGGCTGTACCTCGGCCGGGCCAAGAGGCAGCTACACAAGCCCGCTACTGGTCTGTGCGGCCCCGCCACCCCGTTCAGTCGCAGTTCACCC
>NW_028226665.1:0-28898 GCF_052327205.1 Somniosus microcephalus
CTCTTCCCCGGTCCTGTTTCCCCACCTACCCCGTCCTGTTTCCCCACCTACCCCGTCCTGTTTCCCCAATTCCCCGCCCTCAGTTTCCCTCTTCCCCGCCCTCAGATTACCCTCCTTCCCCGTGCTGTTTTCTCTCTTCCCCGCCATCAGTTTCCACTCCTTTCCCGTCCTGTTTTCCCTCTTTTCCCACCAACAGTTTCCCCTCTTCCCCGCCCTGTTTCCACCCTTCCCCGCCCTCAGTTTCCACCCTTCCCCGCCCTCAGTTTCCACCCTTCCCCGCCCTCAGTTTCCACCCTTCCCCGCCCTCAGTTTCCACCCTTCCCCGCCCTCAGTTTCCACCCTTCCCTGCCCTGTTTCCACCCTTCCCTGCCCTCATTCTCCACCCTTCCCCACCCTCAGTTTCCCCTCCTTCCCCGCCCTCAGTTTCCGCCCTTCCCCGCCCTCAGTTTCACCTCTTCCCCGCCCTCAGTTTCCCCCCTTCCCCGCCCTCAGTTTCCCCTCTTCCCCGCCCTCAGTTTCCCCTCTTCCCCGCCCTCAGTTTCCACCCTTCCCCGCCCTCAGTTTCCCCTCTTCCCCGCCCTCAGTTTCCCCCTTCCCCGCCCTCAGTTTCACTATTTCCCGCCCTCAGTTTCCACCTTCCCCGCCCTCAGTTTCCCCTTCCCCGCCCTCAGTTTCCCCTCCTTCCCCGCCCTCAGTTTCCCCTCTTCCCGTCCTCCTCTGTTTCCCCTCTTCCCCCCCTCCACCATTTCCCCTCTTCCCCGCCCTCCGTTTCCCATCTTCCCCGCCCTCCGTTTCCCCTCTTCCCCCGGTCCTGTTTCCCCACCTTACCCCGTCCTGTTCCCCACCTACCCCGTCCTGTTTCCCCACCTACCCCGTCCTGTTTCCCCAATTCCCCGCCCTCAGTTTCCCCTCTTCCCCGCCCTCAGTTTCCCTCTTCCCCGCCCTCAGATTACCCTCCTTCCCCGTGCTGTTTTCTCTCTTCCCCGCCATCAGTTTCCACTCCTTTCCCGTCCTGTTTTCCCTCTTTCCACCAACAGTTTCCCCTCTTCCCCGCCGTTTCCACCCTTCCCCGCCCTCAGTTTCCACCCTTCCCGCCCTCAGTTTCCACCCTTCCCCGCCCTCAGTTTCCACCCTTCCCCGCCCTCAGTTTCCACCCTTCCCCGCCCTGTTTCCACCCTTCCCTGCCCTCATTCTCCACCCTTCCCCACCCTCAGTTTCCCCTCCTTCCCCGCCCTCAGTTTCTGCCCTTCCCCGCCCTCAGTTTCACCTCTTCCCCGCCCTCAGTTTCCCCTCCTTCCCCGCCCTGTTTCCTTCTTCCCTGCCCTGTTTCCCACTCCTTCCCTGCCCGGTTTCCACCCTTCCCGCCCTCAGTTTCCCCTCTCCCGCCCTCAGTTTCCCCTCTTCCCCCCCGCCCTCCGTTTCCCCTCTTCCCCGCCCTCCGTTTCCCCTCCTTCCCCGTCCTGTTTCCCCCTTCCCCGCCCTCAGTTTCCCCCTTCCCCGCCCTCAGTTTCCCCCTTCCCCGCCCTCAGTTTCCCCCTTCCCGCCCTCAGTTTCCCCTCTTCCCCGCCCTCAGTTTCCCCTCCTTCCCCGCCCTCAGTTTCCCTTCCATCCCCGCCCTCAGTTTCCCCTCCTTCCCGCCCTCAGTTTCCCCTCCTTCCCCGCCCTCAGTTTCCCCTCCTTCCCCGCCCTCAGTTTCCCCTCTTCCCGTCCTCCTCTGTTTCCCCTCTTCCCCCCCTCCACCATTTCCCCTCTTCCCCGCCCTCCGTTTCCCATCTTCCCCGCCCTCCGTTTCCCCTCTTCCCCGGTCCTGTTTCCCCACCTACCCCGTCCTGTTTCCCCACCTACCCCGTCCTGTTTCCCCAATTCCCCGCCCTCAGTTTCCCTCTTCCCCGCCCTCAGATTACCCTCCTTCCCCGTGCTGTTTTCTCTCTTCCCCGCCATCAGTTTCCACTCCTTTCCCGTCCTGTTTTCCCTCTTTTCCCACCAACAGTTTCCCTCTTCCCCGCCCTGTTTCCACCCTTCCCCGCCCTCAGTTTCCACCCTTCCCCGCCCTCAGTTTCCACCCTTCCCCGCCCTCAGTTTCCACCCTTCCCCGCCCTCAGTTTCCACCCTTCCCCGCCCTCAGTTTCCACCCTTCCCTGCCCTGTTTCCACCCTTCCCTGCCCTCATTCTCCACCCTTCCCCACCCTCAGTTTCCCCTCCTTCCCCGCCCTCAGTTTCCGCCCTTCCCCGCCCTCAGTTTCACCCCTTCCCCGCCCTCAGTTTCCCCCCTTCCCCGCCCTCAGTTTCCCCTCTTCCCCGCCCTCAGTTTCCCCTCTTCCCGCCCTCAGTTTCCACCCTTCCCCGCCCTCAGTTTCCCCCTCTTCCCCGCCCTCAGTTTCCCCCTTCCCCGCCCTCAGTTTCCCCCTTCCCCGCCCTCAGTTTCACTATTTCCCGCCCTCAGTTTCCACCTTCCCCGCCCTCAGTTTCCCCCTTCCCCGCCCTCAGTTTCCCCTCCTTCCCGCCCTCAGTTTCCCCTCCTTACCCGCCCTCAGTTCCCCTCCCTCAGTTTCCCCTCTTCCCCGCCCTCAGTTTCCCCTCCTTCCCGCCCTCAGTTTCCACCCTTCCCCGCCCTCAGTTTCCACCCTTCCCGCCCTCAGTTTCCAACCTTCCCCGCCCTCATTTTCCACCCTTCCCCGCCCTCAGTTTCACCTCTTCCCCGCCCTCAATTTCCCCCTTCCCCGCCCTCAGTTTCCCCCTTCCCCGCCCTCAGTTTCCCCCTTCCCCGCCCTCAGTTTCACTATTCCCCGCCCTCAGTTTCCCCCTTCCCCGCCCTCAGTTTCCCCCTTCCCCGCCCTCAGTTTCCCCCTTTCCCGCCCTCAGTTTCCCCTCCTTCCCCGCCCTCAGTTTCCCCTCCTTCCCCGCCCTCAGTTCCCCTCCTTCCCGCCCTCAGTTTCCACTCCTTCCCGCCCTCAGTTTCCACTCCTTCCCCGCCCTCAGTTTCCTTCTGCCCGCCGTTTCCACTCCTTCCCCGTCCTGTTTCCACCCTTCCCCGCCCTCAGTTTCCCCTCTTCCTTGCCCTCAGTTTCCCCCTCTTCCCCCCTCCTCTGTTTCCCCTCTTCCCCCCCTCCTCCGTTTCCCCTCTTCCCCGGTCCTGTTTCCCCACCTACCCCGTCCTGTTTCCCCACCTACCCCGTCCTGTTTCCCCACCTACCCCGTCCTGTTTCCCCACCTACCCCGTCCTGTTTCCCCAATTCCCCGCCCTCAGTTTCCCCTCTTCCCCGCCCTCAGATTCCCCTCTTCCCCGCCCTCAGTTTCCCTCTTCCCCGCCCTCAGTTACCCTCCTTCCCCGTCCTGTTTTCTCTCTTCCCCGCCCTCAGTTTCCCCTCCTTTCCCGTCCTGTTTTCCCTCTTTTCCCACCAACAGTTTCCCCTCTTCCCGCCCTGTTTCCACCCGTCCCCGCCCTCAGTTTCCACCCTTCCCGCCCTCAGTTTCCACCCTTCCCCGCCCTGTTTCCACCCTTCCCCGCCCTCAGTTTCCACCCTTCCCCGCCCTGTTTCCACCCTTCCCCGCCCTCATTTCCACCCTTCCCCGCCCTCAGTTTCCCCTCCTTCCCCGCCCTCAGTTTCCCCCCTTCCCCGCCCTCAGTTTCCCCTCTTCCCCGCCCTCAGTTTCCACCCTTCCCCGCCCTCAGTTTCCACCCTTCCCCGCCCTCAGTTTCCCCTCTTCCCCCTCTTCCCCGCCCTCAGTTTCCCCTCTTCCCCGCCCTCAGTTTCCCCTCTTCCCCGCCCTCAGTTTCCACCCTTCCCCGCCCTCAGTTTCCCCTCCTTCCCCGCCCTCAGTTTCCCCTCTTCCCCGCCCTCAGTTTCCCCCTTCCCGCCCTCAGTTTCCCCCTTCCCCGCCCTCAGTTTCACTATTCCCCGCCCTCAGTTTCCCCCTTCCCCGCCCTCAGTTTCCCCTCCTTCCCCGCCCTCAGTTGTCCCTCTTCCCCGCCCTCAGTTGTCCCTCTTCCCCGCCCTCAGTTGTCCCTCTTCCCCGCCCTCAGTTGTCCCTCTTCCCCGCCCTCAGTTTCCTCCCTTCCCCGCCCTCAGATTCCCCTCCTTCCCCATCCAGTTTCCCCTCCTTCCCCGCCCAGTTTCCCTTTCCCCATCCTCCATTTCCCCTCAATCCCATTCTCCATTTCCCCTCGATCCCCATCCTCAGTTTCCCCTCCTTCCCCATCCTCAGTTTCCCCTCCTTCCCCATCCTCAGTTTCCCCTCCTTCCCGTCCTCTTTCTCCTCCTTCCCCGCTCTCAGTTGTCCCTCTTCCCCGCCCTGTTGTCCCTCTTCCCCCGCCCTCAGTTGTCCCTCTTCCCCGCCCTCAGTTGTCCCTCTTCCGCGCCCTCAGTTGTCCCTCTTCCCCGCCCTCAGTTGTCCCTCTTCCCCGCCCTCAGTTGTCCCTCTTCCCCGCCCTCAGTTTCCTCCCTTCCCCGCCCTCAGTTTCCCCTCCTTCCCCATCCAGTTTTCCCTCTTCCCCGTCCTCAGTTTCCCCATCTTCCCCGCCCTCAGTTTTCCTCTTCCCCGCTCTCAGTTTCCCCTCCTTCCCCGCCCTCAGTTTCCCCTCTTTCCCTGTCCTGTTACCCCTCCTTCCCCGCCCTCAGTTTCTCCTCCTTCCCGATCCTCACTTTCCCCTCTTCCCCTCCCTCACTTTCCCCTCTTCCCCGCCCTCAGTTGCCGCCCTTCCCCCATCCAGTTTCACCTCTTCCCCACCCTCGGTTCCGCCTCTTCCCCGCCCTCCGGTTCCTCTCTTCCCCGCCCTCAGTTTTCCCTGTTCCCCCGCCCTCAGTTTTCCCTGTTCACCCGCCCTCAGTTTTCCCTTTTCCCCACCGTTTCCCCTCCTTCCCCGCCCTGTTTCCCTTTTTCCCCACCCTCAGTATCCCCTTTTCCTCGCCCTGTTACCCCTCTTCCTCACCCTCAGATTCCCTCCTTCCCCGCCCTCATTTTCCCCTCCTTCTCCGCCCTCAGTTTCCCCTCCTTCTCCGCCCTCAGTTTCCCCTCCTTCTCCGCCCTCAGTTTCCCCTCCTTCCCTGCCCTCAGTTTCCCCTCTTCCCCGTCCTGTTTCCCCTCTTTCCCGTCCTGTTTCCACACTTCCCCGTCCTGTTTCCCCTCTTCCCCGCCCTCAGTTTCCCCTCTTACCCGCCCTCAGTTTCTCCTCTTCCCCGCCCTCAGTTTCCCCTCTTCCCCGCCCTCAGTTTCCCCCTTCCCCGCCCTCAGTTTCCCCTCTTCCCCGCCCTCAGTTTCCCCTCCTTCCCCGCCCTCAGTTTCCCCTCCTTCCCCGCCCTCAGTTTCCCCTCCTTCCCCGCCCTCAGTTTCCCCTCCTTCCCCGCCCTCAGTTTCCCCTCCTTCCCCGCCCTCAGTTTCCCCTCCTTCCCCGCCCTCAGTTTCCCCTCTTTCTTGCCCTCAGTTTCCCCTCTTCCCGTCCTCCTCTGTTTCCCCTCTTCCCCCCCTCCACCATTTCCCCTCTTCCCCGCCCTCCATTTCCCCTCTTCCCCGCCCTCCGTTTCCCCTCTTCCCCGCCCTCCGTTTCCCCTCTTCCCCGGTCCTGTTTCCCCACCGACCCCGTCCTGTTTCCCCACCTACCCATGGCTGTTTCCCCAATTCCCCGCCCTCAGTTTCCCCTCTTCCCCGCCCTCAGTTTCCCTCTTCCCCGCCCTCAGTTTACCCTCCTTCCCCGTCCTGTTTTCTCTCTTCCCCGCCCTCAGTTTCCCCTCCTTTCCCGTCCTGTTTTCCCTCTTTTCCCACCAACAGTTTCCCCTCTTCCCCGCCCTGTTTCCACCCTTCCCCGCCCTCAGTTTCCACCCTTCCCCGCCCTCAGTTTCCACCTTTCCCCGCCCTCAGTTTCCACCCTTCCCCGCCCTCAGTTTCCACCTTTCCCCGCCCTCAGTTTCCCCTCCTTCCCCGCCCTCAGTTTCCCCTCCTTCCCCGCCCTGTTTCCTTCTTCCCTGCCCTGTTTCCACTCCTTCCCTGCCCGGTTTCCACCCTTCCCCGCCCTCAGTTTCCCCTCTCCCCGCCCTCAGTTTCCCCTCTTCGCCCCCGCCCTCCATTTCCCCTCTTCCCCGCCCTCCGTTTCCCCTCCTTCCCCGTCCTGTTTCCCCCCTCCCTGCCCTGTTTCCCCCTTCCCCGCCCTGTTTCCCTCTTCCCCGCCCTCAGTTTCCCCCTTCCCCGCCCTCAGTTTCCCCCTTCCCCGCCCTCAGTTTCCCCTCTTCCCCGCCCTCAGTTTCCCCTCCTTCCCCGCCCTCAGTTTCCCCTCCATCCCCGCCCTCAGTTTCCCCTCCTTCCCCGCCCTCAGTTTCCCCTCCTTCCCCGCCCTCAGTTTCCCCTCCTTCCCCGCCCTCAGTTTCCCCTCTTCCCCCCCTCCACCATTTCCCCTCTTCCCCGCCCTCCGTTTCCCCTCTTCCCCGCCCTCCGTTTCCCCTCTTCCCCGGTCCTGTTTCCCCACCTACCCCGTCCTGTTTCCCCACCTACCCCGTCCTGTTTCCCCAATTCCCCGCCCTCAGTTTCCCCTCTTCCCCACCCTCAGTTTCCCTCTTCCCCGCCCTCAGATTACCCTCCTTCCCCGTCGTGTTTTCTCTCTTCCCCGCCCTCAGTTTCCACTCCTTTCCCGTCCTGTTTTCTCTCTTTTCCCACCAACAGTTTCCCCTCTTCCCCGCCCTCAGTTTCCACCCTTCCCCGCCCTCAGTTTCCACCCTTCCCCGCCCTCAGTTTCCACCCTTCCCCGCCCTCAGTTTCCACCCTTCCCCGCCCTCAGTTTCCACCCTTCCCCGCCCTCAGTTTCCCCCCTTCCCCGCCCTCAGTTTCCCCTCCTTCCCCGCCCTCAGTTTCACCTCTTCCCCGCCCTCAGTTTCCCCTCTTCCCCGCCCTCAGTTTCCACCCTTCCCCGCCCTCAGTTTCCCCCTTCCCCGCCCTCAGTTTCCCCCTTCCCCGCCCTCAGTTTCACTATTTCCCGCCCTCAGTTTCCCCCTTCCCCGCCCTCAGTTTCCCCCTTCCCCGCCCTCAGTTTCCCCCCTTCCCCGCCCTCAGTTCCCCTCCCTCAGTTTCCCCTCCTTCCCCGCCCTCAGTTTCCCCTCGTTCCCCGCCCTCAGTTTCCACCCTTCCCCGCCCTCAGTTTCCACCCTTCCCCGCCCTCAGTTTCCACCCTTCCCCGCCCTCAGTTTCCACCCTTCCCCGCCCTCAGTTTCACCTCTTCCCCGCCCTCAATTTCCCCTCTTCCCCGCCCTCAATTTCCCCTCTTCCCCGCCCTCAGTTTCCACCCTTCCCCGCCCTCAGTTTCCCCTCCTTCCCCGCCCTCAGTTTCCCATCCTTCCCCGCCCTCAGTTTCCTTCTTCCCCGCCGTTTCCACTCCTTCCCCGTCCTGTTTCCACCCTTCCCCGCCCTCAGTTTCCCCTCTTCCCCCCTCCTCTGTTTCCCCTCTTCCCCCCCTCCTCCGTTTCCCCTCTTCCCCGGTCCTGTTTCCCCACCTACCCCGTCCTGTTTCCCCACCTACCCCGTCCTGTTTCCCCACCTACCCCGTCCTGTTTCCCCACCTACCCCGTCCTGTTTCCCCACCTACCCCGTCCTGTTTCCCCAATTCCCCGCCCTCAGTTTCCCCTCTTCCCCGCCCTCAGATTCCCCTCTTCCCCGTCCTGTTTTCTCTCTTCCCCGCCCTCAGTTTCCCCTCCTTTCCCGTCCTGTTTTCCCTCTTTTCCCACCAAGTTTCCCCTCTTCCCCGCCCTCAGTTTCCACCCTTCCCCGCCCTCAGTTTCCACCCTTCCCCGCCCTCAGTTTCCACCCTTCCCCGCCCTCAGTTTCCACCCTTCCCCGCCCTGTTTCCACCCTTCTCCGCCCTCAGTTTCCACCCTTCCCCGCCCTCGTTTTCCACCCTTCCCCGCCCTCAGTTTCCCCTCCTCCCCGCCCTCAGTTTCCCCCCTTCCCCGCCCTCAGTTTCCCCTCTCTTCCCGGCCCTCAGTTTCCACCCTTCCCCGCCCTCAGTTTCCACCCTTCCCCGCCCTCAGTTTCCCCTCTTCCCCGCCCTGTTTCCCCTCTTCCCCGCCCTCAGTTTCCCCTCTTCCCCGCCCTCAGTTTCCCCTCTTCCCTGCCCTCAGTTTCCACCCTTCCCCGCCCTCAGTTTCCCCTCCTTCCCCGCCCTCAGCTTCCCACCTTCCCCGCCCTCAGTTTCCCCTCTTCCCCGCCCTCAGTTTCCCCCTTCCCCGCCCTCAGTTTCCCCTTCCCGCCCTCAGTTTCCCCCTTCCCCGCCCTCAGTTTCACTATTCCCCGCCCTCAGTTTCCCCCTTCCCCGCCCTCAGTTTCCCCTCCTTCCCCGCCCTCAGTTGTCCCTCTTCCCCACCCTCAGTTGTCCCTCTTCCCCGCCCTCAGTTGTCCCTCTTCCCCGCCCTCAGTTGTCCCTCTTCCCTGCCCTCAGTTTCCTCCCTTCCCCGCCCTCAGATTCCCCTCCTTCCCCATCCAGTTTCCCCTCCTTCCCCGCCCTCAGTTTCCCTTTCCCCATCCTCCATTTCCCCTCAATCCCTATTCTCCATTTCCCCTCGATCCCCATCCTCAGTTTCCCCTCCTTCCCCATCCTCAGTTTCCCCTCCTTCCCCATCCTCAGTTTCCCCTCCTTCCCGTCCTCTTTCTCCTCCTTCCCCGCTCTCAGTTGTCCCTCTTCCCCGCCCTCAGTTGTCCCTCTTCCCCGCCCTCAGTTGTCCCTCTTCCGCGCCCTCAGTTGTCCCTCTTCCCCGCCCTCAGTTGTCCCTCTTCCCCGCCCTCAGTTTCCTCCCTTCCCCGCCCTCAGTTTCCCCTCCTTCCCCATCCAGTTTTCCCTCTTCCCCGTCCTCAGTTTCCCCATCTTCCCCGCCCTCAGTTTTCCCTCTTCCCCGCTCTCAGTTTCCCCTCCTTCCCCGCCCTCAGTTTCCCCTCTTTCCCTGTCCTGTTACCCCTCCTTCCCCGCCCTCAGTTTCTCCTCCTTCCCGATCCTCACTTTCCCCTCTTCCCCGCCCTCACTTTCCCCTCTTCCCCGCCCTCAGTTGCCGCCCTTCCCCCATCCAGTTTCACCTCTTCCCCACCCTCGGTTCCGCCTCTTCCCCGCCCTCCGGTTCCTCTCTTCCCCGCCCTCAGTTTTCCCTGTTCCCCCGCCCTCAGTTTTCCCTGTTCACCCGCCCTCAGTTTTCCCTTTTCCCCACCGTTTCCCCTCCTTCCCCGCCCTGTTTCCCTTTTTCCCCACCCTCAGTATCCCCTTTTCCTCGCCCTGTTTCCCCTCTTCCTCACCCTCAGATTCCCTCCTTCCCCGCCCTCATTTTCCCCTCCTTCTCCGCCCTCAGTTTCCCCTCCTTCTCCGCCCTCAGTTTCCCCTCTTCCCCGTCCTGTTTCCCCTCTTCCCCGTCCTGTTTCCACTCTTCCCCGTCCTGTTTCCCCTCTTCCCTGCCCTCAGTTCCCCTCTTACCCGCCCTCAGTTTCCCCTCTTCCCCGCCCTCAGTATCCCCCTTCCCCGCCCTCAGTTTCCCCCTTCCCCGCCCTCAGTTTCCCCCTTCCCCGCCCTGTTTCCCCTCTTCCCCGCCCTCAGTTACCCCTCCTTCCCCGCCCTCAGTTTCCCCTCCTTCCCCGCCCTGTTTCCTTCTTCCCCGCCCTGTTTCCACTCCTTCCCCGCCTGGTTTCCACCCTTCCCCGCCCTCAGTTTCCTCTCTCCCCGCCCTCAGTTTCCCCTCTTCCCCCCGCCCTCCGTTTCCCCTCTTCCCCGCCCTCCGTTTCCCCTCCTTCCCCGTCCTCTTTCCCCCTTCCCCTCCCTCAGTTTCCCCCTTCCCCACCCTGTTTCCCCCTTCCCCGCCCTCAGTTTCCCCCTTCCCCGCCCTCAGTTTCCCCCTTCCCCGCTCTCAGTTTCCCCTCTTCCCCGCCCTCAGTTTCCCCTCCTTCCCCGCCCTGTTTCCCTCTTCACCGCCCTCAGATTACCCTCCTTCCCCGCCCTCAGTTTCCCCTCCTTCCCCGCCCTGTTTCCCCTCCTTCCCCGCCCTCAGTTTCCCCTCCTTCCCCGCCCTCAGTTTCCCCTCTTCCTTGCCCTCAGTTTCCCCTCTTCCTTGCCCTTAGTTTCCCCTCTTCCCGTCCTCCTCTGTTTCCCCTCTTCCCCCCCTCCACCATTTCCCCTCTTCCCCGCCCTCCGTTTCCCCTCTTCCCCGCCCTCCGTTTCCCCTCTTCCCCGGTCCTGTTTCCCCACCTACCCCGTCCTGCTTCCCCACCTACCCATGCCTGTTTCCCCAATTCCCCGCCCTCAGTTTCCCCTCTTCCCCGCCCTCAGTTTCCCTCTTCCCCGCCCTCAGTTTACCCTCCTTCCCCGTCCTGTTTTCTCTCTTCCCCGCCCTCAGTTTCCCCTCCTTTCCCGTCCTGTTTTCCCTCTTATCCCACCAACAGTTTCCCCTCTTCCCCGCCCTGTTTGCACCCTTCCCCGCCCTCAGTTTCCACCCTTCCCCTCCCTCAGTTTCCACCCTTCCCCGCCCTCAGTTTCCACCTTTCCCCGCCCTCAGTTTCCCCTCCTTCCCCGCCCTCAGTTACCCCTCCTTCCCCGCCCTCAGTTTCCCCTCCTTCACCGCCCTCAGTTTCCCTTCCTTCCCCGCCCTGTTTCCTTCTTCCCTGCCCTGTTTCCACTCCTTCCCCGCCCGGTTTCCACCCTTCCCCGCCCTCAGATTCCCCTCTCCCCGCCCTCAGTTTCCCCTCTTCCCCCCCGCCCTCCGTTTCCCCTCTTCCCCGCCCTCCATTTCCCCTCCTTCCCCGTCCTGTTTCCCCCCTCCCCGCCCTCAGTTTCCCCCTTCCCCGCCCTGTTTCCCCCTTCCCCGCCCTCAGTTTCCCCCTTCCCCGCCCTCAGTTTCCCCCTTCCCCGCCCTCCGTTTCCCCTCTTCCCGCCCTCCATTTCCCCTCCTTCCCCGTCCTGTTTCCCCCCTCCCCGCCCTCAGTTTCCCCCTTCCCCGCCCTGTTTCCCCCTTCCCCACCCTCAGTTTCCCCCTTCCCCGCCCTCAGTTTCCCCCTTCCCCGCCCTCAGTTTCCCCCTTCCCCGCCCTCAGTTTCCCCTCCTTCCCCGCCTTCAGTTTCCCCTCCTTCCCCGCCCTCAGTTTCCCCTCCTTCCCCGCCCTCAGTTTCCCCTCTTCCTTGCCCTCAGTTTCCCCTCTTCCCGTCCTCCTCTGTTTCCCCTCTTCCCCCCCTCCACCATTTCCCCTCTTACCCGCCCTCCGTTTCCCCTCTTCCCCGGTCCTGTTTCCCCACCTACCCCGTCCTGTTTCCCCACCTACCCCGTCCTGTTTCCCCAATTCCCCGCCCTCAGTTTCCCCTCTTCCCCGCCCTGTTTCCCTCTTCACCGCCCTCAGATTACCCTCCTTCCCCGCCCTGTTTTCTCTCTTCCCCGCGCTCACTTTCCACTCCTTTCCCGTCCTGTTTTCCCTCTTTTCCCACCAACAGTTACCCCTCTTCCCTGCCCTGTTTCCACCCTTCCCCGCCCTCAGTTTCCACCCTTCCCCGCCCTCAGTTTCCACCCTTCCCCGCCCTCAGTTTCCACCCTTCCCCGCCCTCAGTTTCCACCCTTCCCCGCCCTCAGTTTCCACCCTTCCCCGCCCTCAGTTTCCCCCCTTCCCCGCCCTCAGTTTCACCTCTTCCCCGCCCTCAATTTCCCCTCTTACCCGCCCTCAATTTCCCCTCTTCCCCGCCCTCAGTTTCCCCTCTTCCCCGCCCTCAGTTTCCACCCTTCCCCGCCCTCAGTTTCCCCTCCTTCCCCGCCCTCAGTGTCCCCCCTTCCCCGCCCTCAGTTTCCCCCTTCCCCGCCCTCAGTTGCCCCTCCTTCCCCGCCCTCAGTTTCCCCTCCTTCCCCGCCCTCAGTTCCCCTCCTTCCCCGCCCTCAGTTTCCCCTCCTTCCCCGCCCTCAGCTTCCCGCCTTCAGTTTCCCATCCTTCCCCGCCCTCAGTTTCCTTCTTCCCCGCCGTTTCCACTCCTTCCCCGTCCTGTTTCCACCCTTCCCCGCCCTCAGTTTCCCCTCTTCCTTGCCCTCAGTTTCCCCTCTTCCCCCCTCCTCTGTTTCCCCTCTTCCCCCCCTCCTCCGTTTCCCCTCTTCCCCGGTCCTGTTTCCCCACCTACCCCGTCCTGTTTCCCCACCTACCCCGTCCTGTTTCCCCAATTCCCCGCCCTCAGTTTCCCCTCTTCCCCGCCCTGTTTCCCCTCTTCCCCGCCCTCAGTTTCCCTCTTCCCCGCCCTCAGTTTACCCTCCTTCCCCGTCCTGTTTTCTCTCTTCCCCGCCCTCAGTTTCCCCTCGTTTCCCGTCCTGTTTTCCCTCTTTTCCCACCAACAGTTTCCCCTCTTCCCCGCCCTGTTTCCACCCTTCCCCGCCCTCAGTTTCCACCCTTCCCCGCCCTGTTTCCACCCTTCCCCGCCATCAGTTTCCACCCTTCCCCGCCCTCATTTTCCACCCTTCCCCGCCCTCAGTTTCCCCTCCTTCCCCGCCCTCAGTTTCCCCCCTTCCCCGCCCTCAGTTTCCCCTCTTCCCCGCCCTCAGTTTCCTCTTCCCCGCCCTTAGTTTCCACCCTTCCCCGCCCTGTTTCCACCCTTCCCCGCCCTCAGTTTCCCCTCTTCCCCGCCCTCAGTTTCCACCCTTCCCCGCCCTGTTTCCACCCTTCCCCGCCCTCAGTTTCCCCTCTTCCCCGCCCTGTTTCCCCTCTTCCCCGCCCTCAGTTTCCCCTCTTCCCCGCCCTCAGTTTCCCCTCTTCCCCGCCCTCAGTTTCCACCCTTCCCCGCCCTCAGTTTCCCCTCCTTCCCCGCCCTCAGTTTCCCCCTTCCCCGCCCTCAGTTTCCCCCTTCCCCGCCCTCAGTTTCCCCTCCTTCCCCGCCTTCAGTTTCCCCTCTTCCTTGCCCTCAGTTTCCCCTCTTCCTTGCCCTCAGTTTCCCCTCTTCCCGTCCTCCTCTGTTTCCCCTCTTCCCCCCCTCCACCATTTCCCCTCTTCCCCGCCCTCCGTTTCCCCTCTTCCCCGCCCTCCGTTTCCCCTCTTCCCCGCCCTCCGTTTCCCCTCTTCCCCGGTCCTGTTTCCCCACCTACCCCGTCCTGTTTCCCCACCTACCCCTTCCTGTTTCCCAAATTCCCCGCCCTCAGTTTCCCTCTTCCCCGCCCTCAGATTACCCTCCTTCCCCGTCCTGTTTTCTCTCTTCCCCGCCCTCATTTTCCCCTCTTCCCCGCCCTGTTTCCACCCTTCCCCGCCCTCAGTTACCCCTCTTCCTTGCCCTCAGTTTCCCCTCTTCCCCCTCCTCCGTTTCCCCTCTTCCCTGCCCTCCGTTTCCCCTCTACCCCGCCCTGCGTTTCCCCTCTTCCCCGCCCTCCGTTTCCCCTCTTCCCCGGTCCTGTTTCCCCACCTACCCCGTCCTGTTTCCCCACCTACCCCGTCTGTTTCCCCACCTACCCCGTCCTGTTTCCCCAATTCCCCGCCCTCAGTTTCCCCTCTTCCCCGCACTCAGTTTCCCCTCTTCCCCGCCCTCAGTTTCCCTCTTCCCCGCCCTCAGTTTACCCTCCTTCCCCATCCTGTTTTCTCTCTTCCCCGCCCTCAGTTTCCCCTCCTTTCCCGTCCTGTTTTCCCTCTTTTCCCACCAACAGTTTCCCCTCTTCCCCGCCCTGTTTCCACCCTTCCCCGCCCTCAGTTTCCACCCTTCCCCGCCCTCAGTTTCCCCTCTTCCCCGCCCTCAGTTTCCACCCTTCCCCGCCCTCAGTTTCCAACCTTCCCCGCCCTCACTTTCCACCCTTCCCCGCCCTCAGTTTCCACCCTGCTCTGCCCTCCGTTTCCCCTCTTCTCCGCCCTCCGTTTCCCCTCTTCCCCGGTCCTGTTTCCCCACCTACACCATCCTGTTTCCCCTCTTCCCCGCCCTCAGTTTCCCCCTTTCCCGCCCTCAGTTTCCCCCTTCCCCGCCCTCAGTTTCCCCTCCTTCCCCGCCCTCAGTTTCCCCTCCTTCCCCGCCCTCAGTTTCCCCTCCTTCCCCGCCCTCAGTTTCCCCTCCTTCCCCGCCCTCAGTTTCCCCTCCTTCCCCGCCCTCAGTTTACCCTCTTCCTTGCCTAGAGTTTCCCCTCTTCCCCCCTCCTCCGTTTCCCCACTTCCCCGCCCTCCGTTTCCCCTCTACCCCGCCCTCCGTTTCCCCACCTACCCCGTCCTGTTTCCCCACCTACCCTGTCCTGTTTCCCCACCTACCCCGTCCTGTTTCCCCAATTCCCCGCCCTCAGTTTCCCCTCCCTCAGTTTCCCCTCTTCCCCGCCCTCAGTTTCCCTCTTCGCCGCCCTCAGTTTACCCTCCTTCCCCATCCTGATTTCTCTCTTCCCCGCCCTCAGTTTCCCCTCCTTTCCCGTCCTGTTTTCCCTCTTTTCCCACCAGCATTTTCCCCTCTTCCCCGCCCTGTTTCCACACTTCCCCGCCCTCAGTTTCCACCCTTCCCCGCCCTGTTTCCACCCTTCCCCGCCCTCAGTTTCCACCCTTCCCCGCCCTGTTTCCACCCTTCCCCGCCCTCAGTTTCCACCCTTCCCCGCCCTCAGTTTCCACCCTTCCCCGCCCTCAGCTTCCCCTCTTCCCCGCCCTCAGTTTCCCCTCTTCCCCGCCCTCAGTTTCCCCTCTTCCCCGCCCTCAGTTTCCCCTCTTCCCCGCCCTGTTTCCCCTCTTCCCCGCCCTCATTTTCCCCTCTTCCCCGCCGTTTCCCCATCTTCCCCGCCCTCAGTTTCCCCTCTTCCCCGCCCAGTTTCCCCTCTTCCCCGCCCTCAGTTTCCCCTCTTCCCCGCCCTCAGTTTTCCCTCTTCCCCCGCCCTCAGTTTCCCCTCTTTCCCCGCCCTCAGTTGCCGCCCTTCCCCATCCTGTTTCACCTCTTCTTCCCCATCCTGTTTCCCTTCTTCCTCACCCTCCGGTTCCCCCTACCCACACTCAGTTTCCTCTCTTCCCTGCCCTCAGTTTTCCCTGTTCCCCGCCCCTAGTTTTCCCTGTTCCCCGCCCTCAGTTTTCCCTTATCTCTGCCCTCAGTTTTCCCTTTTCCCCGCCCTCAGTTTCCCCTTTTCCTTGCCCTCAGTTTCCTCACCCTCAGTTTCCTCTCTTCCCCCGTCCTGTTTCCACTCTTCCCCACCCTGTTTCGCCTCTTCCCCACCCTGTTTCCCCTCTTCCCCGCCCTGTTTCCCCTCTTCCCCGCCCTCAGTTTCCCCTCTTCCCCGCCCTCAGTTTCCCTTCTTCCCCGCCCTCATTTTCCCCTCTTCCCCGGCCTGTTTCCACTCCTTCCCCGTCCTGTTTCCCCTCATCCCCGCCCTGAGTTTCCCCTCTTCCGCGCTCTGAGTTTTCCCTCCTTCCCCGTCCTGTTTCCACCCTTCCCCGCCCTCAGATTCCACCCTTCCCCGCCCTCAGTTTCCACCCTTCCCCGCCCTCAGTTTCCACCCTTCCCCGCCCTCAGTTTCCACCCTTCCCCGCCCTCAGTTTCCACCCTTCCCCGCCCTCAGTTTCCACCCTTCCCCGCCCTCAGTTTCCCCCCTTCCCCGTCCTCAGTGTCCCCCCTTCCCAGTCCTGTTTCCCCTCTTCTCCGCCCTCAGTTTCCCCTCTTTCCCGCCCTCCGTTTCCCCTCTTTCCCGTCCTCCGTTTCACCTCCTTCCCGGTCCTGTTTCCCCTCCTACCCCGCCCTGGTTCCCCAATTCCCCACCCTCGGTTTCCCCTCCTTCCCCGCCCTCGGTTTCCTCTCCTTCCCCGCCCTCGGTTTCCCCTCCTTCCCCGCCCTCGGTTTCCCCTCCTTCCCCGCCCTCGGTTTCCCCTCCTTCCCCGCCCTCGGTTTCCCCTCCTTCCCCGCCCTCGGTTTCCCCTCCTTCCCCGCCCTCGGTTTCCCCTCCTTCCCCGCCCTCGGTTTCCCCTCCTTCCCCGCCCTCGGTTTCCCCTCCTTCCCCGCCCTCGGTTTCCCCTCCTTCCCCGCCCTCGGTTTCCCCTCCTTCCCCGCCCTCGGTTTCCCCTCCTACCCCGCCCTGGTTCCCCAATTCCCCGCCCTCAGTTTCCCCTCCTTCCCCGCCCTCAGTTTCCCCTCCTTCCCCGCACTCAGTTTCCCCTCCTTCCCCGCCCTCAGTTTCCCCTCCTTCCCCGCCCTGTTTCCACCCTTCCCCGCCCTCAGTTTCCCCTCTTCCTTGCCCTCAGTTTCCCCTCTTCCCCCCTCCTCCGTTTCCCCTCTTCCCCGCCCTCCGTTTCCCCTCTACCCCACCCTCCGTTTCCCCTCTTCCCCGGTCCTGTTTCCCCACCTACCCCGTCCTGTTTCCCCACCTACCCCGTCCTGTTTCCCCACCTACCCCGTCCTGTTTCCCCAATTCCCCGCCCTCAGTTTCCCCTCTTCCCCGCCCTCAGTTTCCCCTCTTCCCCGCCCTCAGTTTCCCTCTTCCCCGCCCTCAGTTTACCCTCCTTCCCCATCCTGTTTTCTCTCTTCCCCGCCCTCAGTTTCCCCTCCTTTCCCGTCCTGTTTTCCCTCTTTTCCCACCAGCAGTTTCCCCTCTTCCCCGCCCTGTTTCCACCCTTCCCCGCCCTCAGTTTCCACCCTTCCCCGCCCTCAGTTTCCACCCTTCCCCGCCCTCAGTTTCCACCCTTCCCCGCCCTCAGTTTCCACCCTTCCCCGCCCTGTTTTCACCCTTCCCCGCCCTCAGTTTCCCCTCTTCCCCGCCCTCAGTTTCCACCCTTCCCCGCCCTCAGTTTCCACCCTTCCCCGCCCTCAGTTTCCACCCTTCCCCGCCCTCAGTTTCCACCCTTCCCCGCCCTCAGTTTCCCCTCTTCCCCGCCCTCAGTTTCCCCTCTTCCCCGCCCTCAGTTTCCCCTCTTCCCCGCCCTCAGTTTCCCCTCTTCCCCGCCCTCATTTTCCCCTCTTCCCCGCCCTCATTTTCCCCTCTTCCCCGCCGTTTCCCCTCTTCCCCGCCCTCATTTTCCCCTCTTCCCCGCCGTTTCCCCTCTTCCCCGCCCTCAGTTTCCCCTCTTCCCCGCCCTCAGTTTCCCCTCTTCCCCGCCCTCAGTTTCCCCTCTTCCCCGCCCTCAGTTTCCCCTCTTCCCCGCCCTCAGTTTCCCCTCTTCCCCGCCCTCAGTTTCCACCCTTCCCCGCCCTCAGTTTCCACCCTTCCCCGCCCTCAGTTTCCCCCCTTCCCCGCCCTCAGTTTCCCCCCTTCCCAGTCCTGTTTCCCCTCTTCTCCGCCCTCAGTTTCCCCTCTTTCCCGCCCTCCGTTTCCCCTCTTTCCCGTCCTCCGTTTCACCTCCTTCCCGGTCCTGTTTCCCCTCCTACCCCGCCCTGGTTCCCCAATTCCCCACCCTCGGTTTCCCCTCCTTCCCCGCCCTCGGTTTCCTCTCCTTCCCCGCCCTCGGTTTCCCCTCCTTCCCCGCCCTCGGTTTCCCCTCCTTCCCCGCCCTCGGTTTCCACTCCTTCCCCGCCCTCGGTTTCCCCTCCTTCCCCGCCCTCGGTTTCGCCTCCTTCCCCGCCCTCGGTTTCCCCTCCTTCCCCGCCCTCGGTTTCCCCTCCTTCCCCGCCCTCGGTTTCCCCTCCTACCCCGCCCTGGTTCCCCAATTCCCCGCCCTCAGTTTCCCCTCCTTCCCCGCCCTCAGTTTCCCCTCCTTCCCCGCACTCAGTTTCCCCTCCTTCCCCGCCCTCAGTTTCCCCTCCTTCCCCGCCCTGTTTCCACCCTTCCCCGCCCTCAGTTTCCCCTCTTCCTTGCCCTCAGTTTCCCCTCTTCCCCCCTCCTCCGTTTCCCCTCTTCCCCGCCCTCCGTTTCCCCTCTACCCCGCCCTCCGTTTCCCCTCTTCCCCGGTCCTGTTTCCCCACCTACCCCGTCCTGTTTCCCCACCTACCCCGTCCTGTTTCCCCACCTACCCCGTCCTGTTTCCCCAATTCCCCGCCCTCAGTTTCCCCTCTTCCCCGCCCTCAGTTTCCCCTCTTCCCCGCCCTCAGTTTCCCTCTTCCCCGCCCTCAGTTTACCCTCCTTCCCCATCCTGTTTTCTCTCTTCCCCGCCCTCAGTTTCCCCTCCTTTCCCGTCCTGTTTTCCCTCTTTTCCCACCAGCAGTTTCCCCTCTTCCCCGCCCTGTTTCCACCCTTCCCCGCCCTCAGTTTCCACCCTTCCCCGCCCTCAGTTTCCACCCTTCCCCGCCCTCAGTTTCCACCCTTCCCCGCCCTCAGTTTCCACCCTTCCCCGCCCTGTTTCCACCCTTCCCCGCCCTCAGTTTCCCCTCTTCCCCGCCCTCAGTTTCCACCCTTCCCCGCCCTCAGTTTCCACCCTTCCCCGCCCTCAGTTTCCACCTTCCCCGCCCTCAGTTTCCACCCTTCCCCGCCCTCAGTTTCCACCCTTCCCCGCCCTCAGTTTCCCCTCTTCCCTGCCCTCAGTTTCCACCCTTCCCCGCCCTCAGTTTCCACCATTCCCCGCCCTCAGTTTCCACCCTTCCCCGCCCTCAGTTTCCCCTCTTCCCCGCCCTCAGTTTCCACCCTTCCCCGCCCTCAGTTTCCCCTCTTCCCCGCCCTCAGTTTCCCCTCTTCCCCGCCCTCAGTTTCCCCTCTTCCCCGCCCTCAGTTTCCCCTCTTCCCCGCCCTCATTTTCCCCTCTTCCCCGCCCTCATTTTCCCCTCTTCCCCGCCCTCAGTTTCCCCTCTTCCCCGCCCTCAGTTTCCCCTCTTCCCCGCCCTCAGTTTCCCCTCTTCCCCGCCCTCAGTTTCCCCTCTTCCCCGCCCTCAGTTTCCCCTCTTCCCCGCCCTCAGTTTCCACCCTTCCCCGCCCTCAGTTTCCCCCCTTCCCCCGCCCTCAGTTTCCCCCCTTCCCAGTCCTGTTTCCCCTCTTCTCCGCCCTCAGTTTCCCCTCTTTCCCGCCCTCCGTTTCCCCTCTTTCCCGTCCTCCGTTTCCCCTCCTTCCCGGTCCTGTTTCCCCTCCTACCCCGCCCTGGTTCCCCAATTCCCCGCCCTCGGTTTCCCCTCCTTCCCCGCCCTCGGTTTCCCCTCCTTCCCCGCCCTCGGTTTCCCCTCCTTCCCCGCCCTCGGTTTCCCCTCCTTCCCCGCCCTCGGTTTCCCCTCCTTCCCCGCCCTCGGTTTCCCCTCCTTCCCCGCCCTCGGTTTCCCCTCCTTCCCCGCCCTCGGTTTCCCCTCTTCCCCGCCCTCGGTTTCCCCTCTTCCCCGCCCTCGGTTTCCCCTCCTTCCCCGCCCTCGGTTTCCCCTCTTCCCCGCCCTCGGTTTCCCCTCTTCCCCGCCCTCGGTTTCCCCTCCTTCCCCGCCCTCAGTTTCCCCTCCTTCCCCGCCCTCAGTTTCCCCTCCTTCCCCGCCCTCAGTTTCCCCTCCTTCCCCGCCCTCAGTTTCCCCTCCTTCCCCGCCCTCAGTTTCCCCTCCTTCCCCGCCCTCAGTTTCCCCTCCTTCCCCGCCCTCAGTTTACCCTCTTCCTTGCCTAGAGTTTCCCCTCTTCCCCCCTCCTCCGTTTCCCCCTCTTCCCCGCCCTCCGTTTCCCCTCTACCCCGCCCTCCGTTTCCCCACCTACCCCGTCCTGTTTCCCCACCTACCCTGTCCTGTTTCCCCACCTACCCCGTCCTGTTTCCCCAATTCCCCGCCCTCAGTTTCCCCTCCCTCAGTTTCCCCTCTTCCCCGCCCTCAGTTTCCCTCTTCGCCGCCCTCAGTTTACCCTCCTTCCCCATCCTGATTTCTCTCTTCCCCGCCCTCAGTTTCCCCTCCTTTCCCGTCCTGTTTTCCCTCTTTTCCCACCAGCATTTTCCCCTCTTCCCCGCCCTGTTTCCACACTTCCCCGCCCTCAGTTTCCACCCTTCCCCGCCCTGTTTCCACCCTTCCCCGCCCTCAGTTTCCACCCTTCCCCGCCCTCAGTTTCCACCCTTCCCCGCCCTCAGTTTCCACCCTTCCCCGCCCTCAGTTTCCACCCTTCCCCGCCCTCAGCTTCCCCTCTTCCCCGCCCTCAGTTTCCCTCTTCCCCGCCCTCAGTTTCCCCTCTTCCCCGCCCTCAGTTTCCCCTCTTCCCCGCCCTGTTTCCCCTCTTCCCCGCCCTCATTTTCCCCTCTTCCCCGCCGTTTCCCCATCTTCCCCGCCCTCAGTTTCCCCTCTTCCCCGCCCAGTTTCCCCTCTTCCCCGCCCTCAGTTTCCCCTCTTCCCCGCCCTCAGTTTTCCCTCTTCCCCCGCCCTCAGTTTCCCCTCTTTCCCCGCCCTCAGTTGCCGCCCTTCCCCATCCTGTTTCACCTCTTCTTCCCCATCCTGTTTCCCTTCTTCCTCACCCTCCGGTTCCCCCTACCCACACTCAGTTTCCTCTCTTCCTGCCCTCAGTTTTCCCTGTTCCCCGCCCCTAGTTTTCCCTGTTCCCCGCCCTCAGTTTTCCCTTATCTCTGCCCTCAGTTTTCCCTTTTCCCCGCCCTCAGTTTCCCCTTTTCCTTGCCCTCAGTTTCCTCACCCTCAGTTTCCTCTCTTCCCCCGTCCTGTTTCCACTCTTCCCCACCCTGTTTCCCCTCTTCCCCGCCCTGTTTCCCCTCTTCCCCGCCCTGTTTCCCCTCTTCCCCGCCCTCAGTTTCCCCTCTTCCCCGCCCTCAGTTTCCCTTCTTCCCCGCCCTCATTTTCCCCTCTTCCCCGGCCTGTTTCCACTCCTTCCCCGTCCTGTTTCCCCTCATCCCCGCCCTGAGTTTCCCCTCTTCCGCGCCCTGAGTTTTCCCTCCTTCCCCGTCCTGTTTCCACCCTTCCCCGCCCTCAGTTTCCACCCTTCCCCGCCCTCAGTTTCCACCCTTCCCCGCCCTCAGTTTCCACCCTTCCCCGCCCTCAGTTTCCACCCTTCCCCGCCCTCAGTTTCCACCCTTCCCCGCCCTCAGTTTCCACCCTTCCCCGCCCTCAGTTTCCCCCCTTCCCCGTCCTCAGTTTCCCCCCTTCCCAGTCCTGTTTCCCCTCTTCTCCGCCCTCAGTTTCCCCTCTTTCCCGCCCTCCGTTTCCCCTCTTTCCCGTCCTCCGTTTCACCTCCTTCCCGGTCCTGTTTCCCCTCCTACCCCGCCCTGGTTCCCCAATTCCCCACCCTCGGTTTCCCCTCCTTCCCCGCCCTCGGTTTCCTCTCCTTCCCCGCCCTCGGTTTCCCCTCCTTCCCCGCCCTCGGTTTCCCCTCCTTCCCCGCCCTCGGTTTCCCCTCCTTCCCCGCCCTCGGTTTCCCCTCCTTCCCCGCCCTCAGTTTACCCTCTTCCTTGCCTAGAGTTTCCCCTCTTCCCCCCTCCTCCGTTTCCCCTCTTCCCCGCCCTCTGTTTCACCTCTACCCCGCCCTCCGTTTCCCCACCTACCCCGTCCTGTTTCCCCACCTACCCTGTCCTGTTTCCCCACCTACCCCGTCCTGTTTCCCCAATTCCCCGCCCTCAGTTTCCCCTCCCTCAGTTTCCCCTCTTCCCCGCCCTCAGTTTCCCTCTTCGCCGCCCTCAGTTTACCCTCCTTCCCCATCCTGATTTCTCTCTTCCCCGCCCTCAGTTTCCCCTCCTTTCCCGTCCTGTTTTCCCTCTTTTCCCACCAGCATTTTCCCCTCTTCCCCGCCCTGTTTCCACACTTCCCCGCCCTCAGTTTCCACCCTTCCCCGCCCTGTTTCCACCCTTCCCCGCCCTCAGTTTCCACCCTTCCCCGCCCTCAGTTTCCACCCTTCCCCGCCCTCAGTTTCCACCCTTCCCCGCCCTCGGTTTCCCCTCCTTCCCCGCCCTCGGTTTCCCCTCCTTCCCCGCCCTCGGTTTCCCCTCCTTCCCCGCCCTCAGTTTCCCCTCTTCCCCGCCCTCAGTTTCCCCTCTTCCCCGCCCTCAGTTTCCCTCTTCGCCGCCCTCAGTTTACCCTCCTTCCCCATCCTGATTTCTCTCTTCCCCGCCCTCAGTTTCCCCTCCTTTCCCGTCCTGTTTTCCCTCTTTTCCCACCAGCATTTTCCCCTCTTCCCCGCCCTGTTTCCACACTTCCCCGCCCTCAGTTTCCACCCTTCCCCGCCCTGTTTCCACCCTTCCCCGCCCTCAGTTTCCACCCTTCCCCGCCCTCAGTTTCCACCCTTCCCCGCCCTCGGTTTCCCCTCCTTCCCCGCCCTCGGTTTCCCCTCCTTCCCCGCCCTCGGTTTCCCCTCCTTCCCCGCCCTCAGTTTCCCCTCTTCCCCGCCCTCAGTTTCCCCTCTTCCCCGCCCTCAGTTTCCCCTCTTCCCCGCCCTCAGTTTCCCCTCTTCCCCGCCCTCAGTTTCCACCCTTCCCCGCCCTCAGTTTCCCCCCTTCCCCGCCCTCAGTTTCCCCCCTTCCCAGTCCTGTTTCCCCTCTTCTCCGCCCTCAGTTTCCCCTCTTTCCCGCCCTCCGTTTCCCCTCTTTCCCGTCCTCCGTTTCCCCTCCTTCCCGGTCCTGTTTCCCCTCCTACCCCGCCCTGGTTCCCCAATTCCCCGCCCTCGGTTTCCCCTCCTTCCCCGCCCTCGGTTTCCCCTCCTTCCCCGCCCTCGGTTTCCCCTCCTTCCCCGCCCTCGGTTTCCCCTCCTTCCCCGCCCTCGGTTTCCCCTCCTTCCCCGCCCTCGGTTTCCCCTCCTTCCCCGCCCTCGGTTTCCCCTCCTTCCCCGCCCTCGGTTTCCCCTCCTTCCCCGCCCTCGGTTTCCCCTCTTCCCCGCCCTCGGTTTCCCCTCTTCCCCGCCCTCGGTTTCCCCTCCTTCCCCGCCCTCGGTTTCCCCTCTTCCCCGCCCTCGGTTTCCCCTCTTCCCCGCCCTCGGTTTCCCCTCCTTCCCCGCCCTCAGTTTCCCCTCCTTCCCCGCCCTCAGTTTCCCCTCCTTCCCCGCCCTCAGTTTCCCCTCCTTCCCCGCCCTCAGTTTCCCCTCCTTCCCCGCCCTCAGTTTCCCCTCCTTCCCCGCCCTCAGTTTCCCCTCCTTCCCCGCCCTCAGTTTACCCTCTTCCTTGCCTAGAGTTTCCCCTCTTCCCCCCTCCTCCGTTTCCCCTCTTCCCCGCCCTCCGTTTCCCCTCTACCCCGCCCTCCGTTTCCCCACCTACCCCGTCCTGTTTCCCCACCTACCCTGTCCTGTTTCCCCACCTACCCCGTCCTGTTTCCCCAATTCCCCGCCCTCAGTTTCCCCTCTTCCCCGCCCTCAGTTTCCCTCTTCGCCGCCCTCAGTTTACCCTCCTTCCCCATCCTGATTTCTCTCTTCCCCGCCCTCAGTTTCCCCTCCTTTCCCGTCCTGTTTTCCCTCTTTTCCCACCAGCATTTTCCCCTCTTCCCCGCCCTGTTTCCACACTTCCCCGCCCTCAGTTTCCACCCTTCCCCGCCCTGTTTCCACCCTTCCCCGCCCTCAGTTTCCACCCTTCCCCGCCCTCAGTTTCCACCCTTCCCCGCCCTCAGTTTCCACCCTTCCCCGCCCTCAGTTTCCACCCTTCCCCGCCCTCAGCTTCCCCTCTTCCCCGCCCTCAGTTTCCCCTCTTCCCCGCCCTCAGTTTCCCCTCTTCCCCGCCCTCAGTTTCCCCTCTTCCCCGCCCTGTTTCCCCTCTTCCCCGCCCTCATTTTCCCCTCTTCCCCGCCGTTTCCCCATCTTCCCCGCCCTCAGTTTCCCCTCTTCCCCGCCCAGTTTCCCCTCTTCCCCGCCCTCAGTTTCCCCTCTTCCCCGCCCTCAGTTTTCCCTCTTCCCCCGCCCTCAGTTTCCCCTCTTTCCCCGCCCTCAGTTGCCGCCCTTCCCCATCCTGTTTCACCTCTTCTTCCCCATCCTGTTTCCCTTCTTCCTCACCCTCCGGTTCCCCCTACCCACACTCAGTTTCCTCTCTTCCCTGCCCTCAGTTTTCCCTGTTCCCCGCCCCTAGTTTTCCCTGTTCCCCGCCCTCAGTTTTCCCTTATCTCTGCCCTCAGTTTTCCCTTTTCCCCGCCCTCAGTTTCCCCTTTTCCTTGCCCTCAGTTTCCTCACCCTCAGTTTCCTCTCTTCCCCCGTCCTGTTTCCACTCTTCCCCACCCTGTTTCCCCTCTTCCCCGCCCTGTTTCCCCTCTTCCCCGCCCTGTTTCCCCTCTTCCCCGCCCTCAGTTTCCCCTCTTCCCCGCCCTCAGTTTCCCTTCTTCCCCGCCCTCATTTTCCCCTCTTCCCCGGCCTGTTTCCACTCCTTCCCCGTCCTGTTTCCCCTCATCCCCGCCCTGAGTTTCCCCTCTTCCGCGCCCTGAGTTTTCCCTCCTTCCCCGTCCTGTTTCCACCCTTCCCCGCCCTCAGTTTCCACCCTTCCCCGCCCTCAGTTTCCACCCTTCCCCGCCCTCAGTTTCCACCCTTCCCCGCCCTCAGTTTCCACCCTTCCCCGCCCTCAGTTTCCACCCTTCCCCGCCCTCAGTTTCCACCCTTCCCCGCCCTCAGTTTCCCCCCTTCCCCGTCCTCAGTTTCCCCCCTTCCCAGTCCTGTTTCCCCTCTTCTCCGCCCTCAGTTTCCCCTCTTTCCCGCCCTCCGTTTCCCCTCTTTCCCGTCCTCCGTTTCACCTCCTTCCCGGTCCTGTTTCCCCTCCTACCCCGCCCTGGTTCCCCAATTCCCCACCCTCGGTTTCCCCTCCTTCCCCGCCCTCGGTTTCCTCTCCTTCCCCGCCCTCGGTTTCCCCTCCTTCCCCGCCCTCGGTTTCCCCTCCTTCCCCGCCCTCGGTTTCCCCTCCTTCCCCGCCCTCGGTTTCCCCTCCTTCCCCGCCCTCAGTTTACCCTCTTCCTTGCCTAGAGTTTCCCCTCTTCCCCCCTCCTCCGTTTCCCCTCTTCCCCGCCCTCTGTTTCCCCTCTACCCCGCCCTCCGTTTCCCCACCTACCCCGTCCTGTTTCCCCACCTACCCTGTCCTGTTTCCCCACCTACCCCGTCCTGTTTCCCCAATTCCCCGCCCTCAGTTTCCCCTCCCTCAGTTTCCCCTCTTCCCCGCCCTCAGTTTCCCTCTTCGCCGCCCTCAGTTTACCCTCCTTCCCCATCCTGATTTCTCTCTTCCCCGCCCTCAGTTTCCCCTCCTTTCCCGTCCTGTTTTCCCTCTTTTCCCACCAGCATTTTCCCCTCTTCCCCGCCCTGTTTCCACACTTCCCCGCCCTCAGTTTCCACCCTTCCCCGCCCTGTTTCCACCCTTCCCCGCCCTCAGTTTCCACCCTTCCCCGCCCTCAGTTTCCACCCTTCCCCGCCCTCGGTTTCCCCTCCTTCCCCGCCCTCGGTTTCCCCTCCTTCCCCGCCCTCGGTTTCCCCTCCTTCCCCGCCCTCGGTTTCCCCTCCTTCCCCGCCCTCGGTTTCCCCTCCTTCCCCGCCCTCGGTTTCCCCTCCTTCCCCGCCCTCGGTTTCCCCTCCTTCCCCGCCCTCGGTTTCCCCTCCTTCCCCGCCCTCGGTTTCCCCTCCTACCCCGCCCTGGTTCCCCAATTCCCCGCCCTCAGTTTCCCCTCCTTCCCCGCCCTCAGTTTCCCCTCCTTCCCCGCCCTCAGTTTCCCCTCCTTCCCCGCCCTGTTTCCACCCTTCCCCGCCCTCAGTTTCCCCTCTTCCTTGCCCTCAGTTTCCCCTCTTCCCCCCTCCTCCGTTTCCCCTCTTCCCCGCCCTCCGTTTCCCCTCTACCCCACCCTCCGTTTCCCCTCTTCCCCGGTCCTGTTTCCCCACCTACCCCGTCCTGTTTCCCCACCTACCCCGTCCTGTTTCCCCACCTACCCCGTCCTGTTTCCCCAATTCCCCGCCCTCAGTTTCCCCTCTTCCCCGCCCTCAGTTTCCCCTCTTCCCCGCCCTCAGTTTCCCTCTTCCCCGCCCTCAGTTTACCCTCCTTCCCCGCCCTGTTTCCACCCTTCCCCGCCCTCAGTTTCCACCCTTCCCCGCCCTCAGTTTCCACCCTTCCCCGCCCTCAGTTTCCACCCTTCCCCGCCCTGTTTTCACCCTTCCCCGCCCTCAGTTTCCCCTCTTCCCCGCCCTCAGTTTCCACCCTTCCCCGCCCTCAGTTTCCACCCTTCCCCGCCCTCAGTTTCCACCCTTCCCCGCCCTCAGTTTCCACCCTTCCCCGCCCTCAGTTTCCCCTCTTCCCCGCCCTCAGTTTCCCCTCTTCCCCGCCCTCAGTTTCCCCTCTTCCCCGCCCTCAGTTTCCCCTCTTCCCCGCCCTCAGTTTCCCCTCTTCCCCGCCCTCATTTTCCCCTCTTCCCCGCCGTTTCCCCTCTTCCCCGCCCTCAGTTTCCCCTCTTCCCCGCCCTCAGTTTCCCCTCTTCCCCGCCCTCAGTTTCCCCTCTTCCCCGCGCTCAGTTTCCCCTCTTCCCCGCCCTCAGTTTCCCCTCTTCCCCGCCCTCAGTTTCCCCTCTTCCCCGCCCTCAGTTTCCCCTCTTCCCCGCCCTCAGTTTCCACCCTTCCCCGCCCTCAGTTTCCCCCCTTCCCCGCCCTCAGTTTCCCCCCTTCCCAGTCCTGTTTCCCCTCTTCTCCGCCCTCAGTTTCCCCTCTTTCCCGCCCTCCGTTTCCCCTCTTTCCCGTCCTCCGTTTCACCTCCTTCCCGGTCCTGTTTCCCCTCCTACCCCGCCCTGGTTCCCCAATTCCCCACCCTCGGTTTCCCCTCCTTCCCCGCCCTCGGTTTCCTCTCCTTCCCCGCCCTCGGTTTCCCCTCCTTCCCCGCCCTCGGTTTCCCCTCCTTCCCCGCCCTCGGTTTCCCCTCCTTCCCCGCCCTCGGTTTCCCCTCCTTCCCCGCCCTCGGTTTCCCCTCCTTCCCCGCCCTCGGTTTCCCCTCCTTCCCCGCCCTCGGTTTCCCCTCCTTCCCCGCCCTCGGTTTCCCCTCCTACCCCGCCCTGGTTCCCCAATTCCCCGCCCTCAGTTTCCCCTCCTTCCCCGCCCTCAGTTTCCCCTCCTTCCCCGCACTCAGTTTCCCCTCCTTCCCCGCCCTCAGTTTCCCCTCCTTCCCCGCCCTGTTTCCACCCTTCCCCGCCCTCAGTTTCCCCTCTTCCTTGCCCTCAGTTTCCCCTCTTCCCCCCTCCTCCGTTTCCCCTCTTCCCCGCCCTCCGTTTCCCCTCTACCCCGCCCTCCGTTTCCCCTCTTCCCCGGTCCTGTTTCCCCACCTACCCCATCCTGTTTCCCCACCTACCCCGTCCTGTTTCCCCACCTACCCCGTCCAATTTCCCCAATTCCCCGCCCTCAGTTTCCCCTCTTCCCCGCACTCAGTTTCCCCTCTTCCCCGCCCTCAGTTTCCCTCTTCCCCGCCCTCAGTTTACCCTCCTTCCCCATCCTGTTTTCTCTCTTCCCCGCCCTCAGTTTCCCCTCCTTTCCCGTCCTGTTTTCCCTCTTTTCCCACCAACAGTTTCCCCTCTTCCCCGCCCTGTTTCCACCCTTCCCCGCCCTCAGTTTCCACCCTTCCCCGCCCTCAGTTTCCCCTCTTCCCCGCCCTCAGTTTCCACCCTTCCCCGCCCTCAGTTTCCAACCTTCCCCGCCCTCACTTTCCACCCTTCCCCGCCCTCAGTTTCCACCCTGCTCTGCCCTCCGTTTCCCCTCTTCTCCGCCCTCCGTTTCCCCTCTTCCCCGGTCCTGTTTCCCCACCTACACCATCCTGTTTCCCCTCTTCCCCGCCCTCAGTTTCCCCCTTTCCCGCCCTCAGTTTCCCCCTTCCCCGCCCTCAGTTTCCCCTCCTTCCCCGCCCTCAGTTTCCCCTCCTTCCCCGCCCTCAGTTTCCCCTCCTTCCCCGCCCTCAGTTTCCCCTCCTTCCCCGCCCTCAGTTTCCCCTCCTTCCCCGCCCTCAGTTTCCCCTCCTTCCCCGCCCTCAGTTTACCCTCTTCCTTGCCTAGAGTTTCCCCTCTTCCCCCCTCCTCCGTTTCCCCACTTCCCCGCCCTCCGTTTCCCCTCTACCCCGCCCTCCGTTTCCCCACCTACCCCGTCCTGTTTCCCCACCTACCCTGTCCTGTTTCCCCACCTACCCCGTCCTGTTTCCCCAATTCCCCGCCCTCAGTTTCCCCTCCCTCAGTTTCCCCTCTTCCCCGCCCTCAGTTTCCCTCTTCGCCGCCCTCAGTTTACCCTCCTTCCCCATCCTGATTTCTCTCTTCCCCGCCCTCAGTTTCCCCTCCTTTCCCGTCCTGTTTTCCCTCTTTTCCCACCAGCATTTTCCCCTCTTCCCCGCCCTGTTTCCACACTTCCCCGCCCTCAGTTTCCACCCTTCCCCGCCCTGTTTCCACCCTTCCCCGCCCTCAGTTTCCACCCTTCCCCGCCCTGTTTCCACCCTTCCCCGCCCTCAGTTTCCACCCTTCCCCGCCCTCAGTTTCCACCCTTCCCCGCCCTCAGCTTCCCCTCTTCCCCGCCCTCAGTTTCCCCTCTTCCCCGCCCTCAGTTTCCCCTCTTCCCCGCCCTCAGTTTCCCCTCTTCCCCGCCCTGTTTCCCCTCTTCCCCGCCCTCATTTTCCCCTCTTCCCCGCCGTTTCCCCATCTTCCCCGCCCTCAGTTTCCCCTCTTCCCCGCCCAGTTTCCCCTCTTCCCCGCCCTCAGTTTCCCCTCTTCCCCGCCCTCAGTTTTCCCTCTTCCCCCGCCCTCAGTTTCCCCTCTTTCCCCGCCCTCAGTTGCCGCCCTTCCCCATCCTGTTTCACCTCTTCTTCCCCATCCTGTTTCCCTTCTTCCTCACCCTCCGGTTCCCCCTACCCACACTCAGTTTCCTCTCTTCCCTGCCCTCAGTTTTCCCTGTTCCCCGCCCCTAGTTTTCCCTGTTCCCCGCCCTCAGTTTTCCCTTATCTCTGCCCTCAGTTTTCCCTTTTCCCCGCCCTCAGTTTCCCCTTTTCCTTGCCCTCAGTTTCCTCACCCTCAGTTTCCTCTCTTCCCCCGTCCTGTTTCCACTCTTCCCCACCCTGTTTCGCCTCTTCCCCACCCTGTTTCCCCTCTTCCCCGCCCTGTTTCCCCTCTTCCCCGCCCTCAGTTTCCCCTCTTCCCCGCCCTCAGTTTCCCTTCTTCCCCGCCCTCATTTTCCCCTCTTCCCCGGCCTGTTTTCCCTCCTTCCCCGTCCTGTTTCCACCCTTCCCCGCCCTCAGATTCCA
>NW_028226666.1:0-28864 GCF_052327205.1 Somniosus microcephalus
GGAGAGAGGGGAGGAGGAGAGAGGGGAGGAGGAGAGAGGGGAGCAGGAGAGAGGGCAGCAGTAGAGGAGGGGAGCAGGAGAGAGGGGAGCAGGAGGGAGGGAAGCAGGAGAGAGGGGAGCAGGAGAGAGGTTAGCAGGAGAGAGGGCAGCAGGAGAGAGGGAGCAGGAGAGAGGGGAGCAGGAGAGAGGTTAGCAGGAGGGAGGTTAGCAGGAGGGAGGGTGCAAGAGAGAGGGGAGCAGGAGAGAGGGGAGCAGGAGAGAGGGCAGCAGGAGAGAGGGGAGCAGGAGAGAGGGCAGCAGTAGAGAGGGGAGCAGGAGAGAGGGGAGCAGGAGACAGGACAGCAGGAGAGTGGGCAGCAGGAGGGAGGGGAGCAGGAGAGAGGGAAGCAGGAGAAAGGGCAGCAGGAGGGAGGGGAGCAGGAGAGAGGGGAGCAGGAGAGAGGGGAGCAGGAGAGAAGGCAGCAGGAGCGAGGGGAGCAGGATAGAGGGGAGCAGGAGAGAGGGCAGCAGTAGAGAGGGGAGCAGGAGAGAGGGGAGCAGGACGGAGGGCAGCAGGGAGAGAGGGGAGCAGGAGAGAGGGCAGCAGGAGAGAGGGGAGCAGGAGAGATGGGAGCAGGAGAGAGGCCGCAGGAGAGAGGGGAGCAGGAGAGAGGGTAGCAGGAGGGAGGGGATCAGGAGAGAGGGGAGCAGCAGAGAGGGGGCAGGAGAGAGGGGAGCAGTAGATGAGGGCAGCAGGAAGGAGGGGAGCAGGAGAGAGGGGAGCAGGAGAGAGGGGAGCAGGAGAGAGGGCAGCAGGAAGGAGGGGCGCAGGAGAGAGGAGAGCAGGAGACAGGGGAGCAGGAGGGAGGGGAGCAGGAGAGAGGGGAGCAGGAGAGAGGGAGCAGGAGAGAGGGGAGCAGGAGAGAGGGCAGCAGTAGAGAGGGGAGCAGGAGAGAGGGTGAGCAGGAGGGAGGGCAGCAGGAGGGAGGGGAGCAGGAGAGAGGGCAGCAGGAGAGAGGGGAGCAGGAGAGAGGGGAGCAGGAGAGAGGGCAGGAGGAGGGAGGGCAGCAGGAGAGAGGGGAGCAGGAGAGAGGGCATCAGGAATGGGATCAGGAGAGAGGGGAGAAGGAGAGAGGGCATAAGGAGGGAGGGCAGCAGCAGTGAGAGGAGCAGGAGGGAGGCAGCAGGAGAGAGGGCAGCAGGAGAGAGGGCAGCAGGAGAGAGGGGAGCAGGAAAGAGGGGAGCAGGAGAGAGGGGAGCAGGAGAGAGGGGAGCAGGAGACAGGACAGCAGGAGAGTGGGCAGCAGGAGGGAGGGGAGCAGGAGAGAGGGAAGCAGGAGAAAGGGCAGCAGGAGGGAGGGGAGCAGGAGAGAGGGGAGCAGGAGAGAGGGGAGCAGGAGAGAAGGCAGCAGGAGCGAGGGGAGCAGGAGAGAGGGGAGCAGGAGAGAGGGCAGCAGTAGAGAGGGGAGCAGGAGAGAGGGGAGCAGGACGGAGGGCAGCAGGAGAGAGGGGAGCAGGAGAGAGGGCAGCAGGAGAGAGGGAGCAGGAGAGATGGGAGCAGGAGAGAGGGCCGCAGGAGAGAGGGGAGCAGGAGAGAGGGTAGCAGGAGGGAGGGGATCAGGAGAGAGGGGGAGCAGCAGAGAGGGGGGCAGGAGAGAGGGGAGCAGTAGAGAGGGCAGCAGGAAGGAGGGGAGCAGGAGAGAGGGAGCAGGAGAGAGGGGGAGCAGGAGAGAGGGCAGCAGGAAGGAGGGGCGCAGGAGAGAGGAGAGCAGGAGACAGGGGAGCAGGAGGGAGGGGAGCAGGAGCAGAGGAGAGGGAGCAGGAGAGAGGGGAGCAGGAGAGAGGGCAGCAGTAGAGAGGGGAGCAGGAGAGAGGTTAGCAGGAGGGAGGGCAGCAGGAGGGAGGGGAGCAGGAGAAAGGGCAGCAGGAGAGAGGGGAGCAGGAGAGAGGGGAGCAGGAGAGAGGGCAGGAGGAGGGAGGCAGCAGGAGAGAGGGAGCAGGAGAGAGGGCATCAGGAATGGGATCAGGAGAGAGGGGAGAAGGAGAGAGGGCATAAGGAGGGAGGGCAGCAGCAGTGAGAGGAGCAGGAGGGAGGGCAGCAGGAGAGAGGGCAGCAGGAGAGAGGGCAGCAGGAGAGAGGGGAAGCAGGAGAGAGGGGAGCAGGAGGGAGGGGAGCAGGAGAGAGGGAGCAGGAGAGAGGGGAGCAGGAGGGAGGGGAGCAGGAGAGAGGGGAGCAGGAGGGAGGGGAGCAGGAGAGAGGGGAGCAGGAGAGAGGGGAGCAGGAGAGAGGGCAGCAGGAAGGAGGGGAGCAGGAGAGAGGGCAGCAGGAGAGAGGGCAGCAGGAGAGAGGGGAGCAGGAGAGAGGGAGCAGGAGGGAGTGGAGCAGGAGAGAGGAGCGGGAGAGAAGGGAGCAGGAGAGAGGGGAGCAGGAGAGAGGGCAGCAGGAGAGAGGGGATCAGGAGAGAGGGGAGCAGGAGGGAGGGGAGCAGGAGAGAGGGGAGCAGGAGGGAGCGGAGCAGGAGAGAGGGGAGCGGGAGAGAGGGGAGCAGGAGAGAGGGGAGCAGGAGAGATGGCAGCGGGATGGAGGGGAGCAGGAGAGAGGGGAGCAGGAGAGAGGGGAGCAGGAGAGAGGGCAGCAGGAGAGAGGGGAGCAGGAGAGAGGGGAGCAGGAGAGAGGGCAGCAGGAGAGAGGGGAGCAGGAGAGAGGGCAGCAGGAGGGAGGGCAGCAGGAGGGAGGGGAGCAGGAGAGAGGGGAGGAGGAGAGAGGGGAGGAGGAGAGAGGGGAGAAGGAGAGAGGGCAGCAGTAGAGAGGGGAGCAGGAGAGAGGGGAGCAGGAGGGACGGAAGCAGGAGAGAGGGGAGCAGGAGAGAGGTTAGCAGAGAGAGGGCAGCAGGAGAGAGGGGAGCAGGAGAGAGGGGAGCAGGAGAGAGGTTAGCAGGAGGGAGGGCAGCAGAGGGAGGGGAGCAGGAGAGAGGGGAGCAGGAGAGAGGGCAGCAGGAGAGAGGGGAGCAGGAGAGAGGGCAGCAGTAGAGAGGGGAGCAGGAGAGAGGGGAGCAGGAGACAGGACAGCAGGAGAGTGGGCAGCAGGAGGGAGGGGAGCAGGAGAGAGGGAAGCAGGAGAAAGGGCAGCAGAGGGAGGGGAGCAGGAAGAGGGGAGCAGGAGTGAGGGGAGCAGGAGAGAAGGCAGCAGGAGCGAGGGGAGCAGGAGAGAGGGGAGCAGGAGAGAGGGCAGCAGTAGAGAGGGGAGCAGGAGAGAGGGGAGCAGGACGGAGGGCAGCAGGAGAGAGGGGAGCAGGAGAGAGGGCAGCAGGAGAGAGGGGAGCAGGAGAGATGGGAGCAGGAGAGAGGGCCGCAGGAGAGAGGGGAGCAGGAGAGAGGGTAGCAGGAGGGGAGGGGATCAGGAGAGAGGGGAGCAGCAGAGAGGGGGGCAGGAGAGAGGGGAGCAGTAGAGAGGGCAGCAGGAAGGAGGGGAGCAGGAGAGAGGGGAGCAGGAGAGAGGGAGCAGGAGAGAGGGCAGCAGGAAGGAGGGGCGCAGGAGAGAGGAGAGCAGGAGACAGGGGAGCAGGAGGGAGGGGAGCAGGAGAGAGGGGAGCAGGAGAGAGGGGAGCAGGAGAGAGGGGAGCAGGAGAGAGGGCAGCAGTATAGAGGGGAGCAGGAGAGAGGTTAGCAGGAGGGAGGGCAGCAGGAGGGAGGGGAGCAGGAGAGAGGGCAGCAGGAGAGAGGGAGCAGGAGAGAGGGGAGCAGGAGAGAGGGCAGGAGGAGGGAGGGCAGCAGGAGAGAGGGGAGCAGGAGAGAGGGCATCAGGAATGGGATCAGGAGAGAGGGAAGAAGGAGAGAGGGCATAAGGAGGGAGGGCAGCAGCAGTGAGAGGAGCAGGAGGGAGGGCAGGCAGGAGAGAGGGCAGCAGGAGAGAGGGCAGCAGGAGAGAGGGGAGCAGGAGAGAGGGGAGCAGGAGAGAGGGGAGCAGGAGAGAGGGGAGCAGGAGACAGGACAGCAGGAGAGTGGGCAGCAGGAGGGAGGGGAGCAGGAGAGAGGGAAGCAGGAGAAGGGCAGCAGGAGGGAGGGGAGCAGGAGAGAGGGGAGCAGGAGAGAGGGGAGCAGGAGAGAAGGCAGCAGGAGCGAGGGAGCAGGAGAGAGGGGAGCAGGAGAGAGGGCAGCAGTAGAGAGGGGAGGCAGGAGAGAGGGGAGCAGGACGGAGGGCAGCAGGAGAGAGGCGAGCAGGAGAGAGGGCAGCAGGAGAGAGGGGAGCAGGAGAGATGGGAGCAGGAGAGAGGGCCGCAGGAGAGAGGGGAGCAGGAGAGAGGGTAGCAGGAGGGAGGGGATCAGGAGAGAGGGGAGCAGCAGAGAGGGGGGCAGGAGAGAGGGGAGCAGTAGAGAGGGCAGCAGGAAGGAGGGGAGCAGGAGAGAGGGGAGCAGGAGAGAGGGGAGCAGGAGAGAGGGCAGCAGGAAGGAGGGGCGCAGGAGAGAGGAGAGCAGGAGACAGGGGAGCAGGAGGGAGGGGAGCAGGAGAGAGGGAGCAGGAGAGAGGGAGCAGGAGAGAGGGGAGCAGGAGAGAGGGCAGCAGTAGAGAGGGGAGCAGGAGAGAAGTTAGCAGGAGGGAGGGCAGCAGGAGGGAGGGGAGCAGGAGAGAGGGCAGCAGGAGAGAGGGGAGCAGGAGAGAGGGGAGCAGGAGAGAGGCAGGAGGAGGGAGGGCAGCAGGAGAGAGGGGAGCAGGAGAGAGGGCATCAGGAATGGGGATCAGGAGAGAGGGAGAAGGAGAGAGGGCATAAGGAGGGAGGGCAGCAGCAGTGAGAGGAGCAGGAGGGAGGGCAGCAGGAGAGAGGGCAGCAGGAGAGAGGGCAGCAGGAGAGAGGGGAGCAGGAAAGAGGGGAGCAGGAGAGAGGGGAGCAGGAGGGAGGGGAGCAGGAGAGAGGGGAGCAGGAGAGAGGGAGCAGGAGGGAGGGGAGCAGGAGAGAGGGGAGCAGAGGGAGGGGAGCAGGAGAGAGGGGAGCAGGAGAGAGGGGAGCAGGAGAGAGGGCAGCAGGAGGAGAGGGGGAGCAGGAGAGAGGGAGCAGGAGAGAGTGCAGCAGGAGAGAGAAAAGCAGGAGAGAGGGCAGCAGGAGGGAGGGCAGCAGGAGGGAGGGTAGCAGGAGACAGGGTAGCAGGAGGGAGGGCAGCAGGAGAGAGGGGAGCAGCAGAGAGGGGAGCAGGAGAGAGGGGAGCAGTAGAGAGAGCAGCAGGAAGGAGGGGAGCAGGAGAGAGGGGAGCAGGAGAGAGGGGAGCAGGAGAGAGGGCAGCAGGAAGGAGGGGCGCAGGAGAGAGGGGAGCAGGAGACAGGGAGCAGGAGGGAGGGGAGCAGGAGAGAGGGGAGCAGGAGAGAGGGGAGTAGGAGAGACGGGAGCAGTAGAGAGGGGAGCAGGAGAGAGGGCAGCAGGAGAGAGGGGAGCAGGAGAGAGGGCAGCAGGAGAGAGGGCAGCAGGAGAGAGGGCAGCAGGAGAGAGGGGAGCAGGAGAGAGGGCAGCAGGAAGGAGGGGAGCAGGAGAGAGGGGGGCAGGAGAGGGGGCAGCAGGAGAGAGGGGATCAGGAGAGAGGGCAGCAGTAGAGAGGGGAGCAGGAGAGAGGGGAGCAGGAGGGAGGGCAGCAGGAGAGAGGTAGCAGGAGAGAGGGCAGCAGGTGGGAGGGGAGCAGGAGGGAGGGCAGCAGGAGAGAGGGGAGCAGGAGGGAGGGGAGCAGGAGAGAGGGGAGCAGGAGGGAGGGGAGCAGGAGGGAGGGGAGCAGCAGAGAGGGGTGCATGAGGGAGGGGAGCAGGAGAGAGGGGTGCAGGAGAGAGGGGAGCAGGAGAGAGGGGAGCAGGAGAGAGGGAGCAGGAGGGAGGCAGCAGGAGAGAGGGGAGCAGGAGACATGGCAGCAGGAGAGAGGGGAGCAGGAGAGAGGGGAGCAGGAGAGAGGGGAGCAGGAGAGAGGGGAGCAGGAGGGGGAGCAGGAGAGAGGGCACCAGGAGAGAGGGGAGCAGGAGAGAGGGCAGCAGGAGGGAGGGCAGCAGGAGAGAGGGAGCAGGAGAGAGGGCAGCAGGAGAGAAGGGAGCAGGAGGGGGAGCAGGAGAGAGGGCAGCAGGAGAGAGGGCAGCAGAGAGAGGGGAGCAGCAGAGACGGCAACAGGAGGGAGGGGGAGCAGGAGAGAGGGGAGCAGGAGAGAGGGCAGCAGGAGAGAGGGGAGCAGGAGAGAGGGGAGCAGGAGAGAGGGCAGCAGGAGAGAGGGGAGCAGGAGAGAGGGCAACAGGAGAGAGGGGAGCAGAAGAGAGGGCAGCAGGAGAGAGGGGAGCAGGAGAGAGGGCAGCAGGAGGGAGGGCAGCAGAGAGAGGGCAGCAGGAGTAGGGGAGCAGGAGAGAGGGGAGCAGGAGAGAGGAGAGCAGGAGAGAGGGGATCAGAGAGAGGGCAGCAGGAGAGAGGGGAGCAGGAGAGAGGGGAGCAGGAGAGACGGCAGCAGGAGCGAGGGCAGCAGTTGGGAGGGCAGGAGAGAGGGGAGCAGGAGAGAGGGCAGCAGGAGAGAGGGGAGCAGGAGAGAGGGGAGCAGGAGACAGGGCAGGAGGAGGGATGGCAGCAGGAGAGAGGGGAGCAGGAGAGAGGGCATCAGGAGTGGGATCAGGAGAGAGGGGAGCAGGAGAGAGGGCAGCAGGAGGGAGGGGAGCAGGAGAGAGGGGAGCAGGAGAGAGGGCAGCAGTAGAGAGGGGAGCAGGAGAGAGGGGAGCAGGCGGGAGGGCAGCAGGAGAGAGAGGAGCAGGAGAGAGGGCAGCAGTAGAGAGGGGAGCAGGAGAGAGGGGAGCAGGAGACAGGACAGCAGGAGAGTGGGCAGCAGGAGAGAGGGCAGCAGGAAGGAGGGGAGCAGGAGAGAGGGAGCAGGAGGGAGGGCAGCAGGAGAGAGGGGAGCAGGAGAGAGGGGTGAGCAGGAGTGTGGGCAGCAGGAGGGAGGGGAGCAGGAGAGAGGGCAGCAGGAGGGAGGGGAGCAGGAGAGAGGGCAGCAGGAGAGACGGGAGCAGGAGAGACGGGAGCAGGAGAGAGGGGAGCAGGAGAGAGGGGAGCAGGAGAGAGGGCAGCAGGAGAGAGGGGAGCAGGAGAGAGGGCAGCAGGAGAGAGGGCAGCAGGAGAGAGGGGAGCAGGAGAGAGAGCAGCAGGAGAGAGGGGAGCAGGAGGGAGGGCAGCAGGAGAGAGGGGAGCAGGAGAGAGAGCAGCAGGAGAGAGGGGAGCAGGAGAGAGGGCAGCAGGAGAGAGGGGAGCAGGAGAGAGGGCAGCAGGAGACAGGGGAGCAGGAGAGAGGGCAGCAGGAGGGAGGGCAGCAGGAGAGAGGGCAGCAGCAGAGAGGGGAGCAGGAGAGAGGGGAGCAGGAGAGAGGAGAGCAGGAGAGAGTGGAGCAGGAGAGAGGAGAGCAGGAGAGAGGGGAGCAGGAGGGAGGGGAGCAGGAGAGAGGGGAGCAGGAGAGAGGGGAGCAGGAGAGAGGGCAGGAGGAGGGAGGGCAGCAGGAGAGAGGGGAGCAGGAGGGAGGGCAGCAGGAGGGAGGGCAGCAGGAGAGAGGGGAGCAGGAAAGAGGGGAGCAGGAGGGAGCGGAGCAGGAGAGAGGGGAGCGGGAGAGAGGGGAGCAGGAGAGAGTAGAGCAGGAGAGAGGGCAGCAGGAGAGAGGGGAGTAGGAGAGAACGGAGCACGAGAGAGGGGAGCGGGAGAGAGGGGAGCAGGAGAGAGTAGAGCAGGAGAGAGGGCAGCAGGAGAGAGGGGAGCAGGAGAGAGGGCAGCAGGAGAGAGGGGAACAGGAGAGAGGGCAGCAGGAGAGAGGGGAACAGGAGGGAGGGCAGCAGGAGAGAGGGGAGCAGGAGGGAGGGGAGCAGGAGGGAGGGGAGCAGGAGAGAGGGCAGCAGGAGGGAGGGCAGCAGGAGAGAGGGCAGCAGGAGAGAGGGGAGCAGGAGAGAGGGGAGCAGGAGAGAGGGCAGCAGGAGAGAGGGGAACAGGAGAGAGGGCAGCAGGAGAGAGGGGAACAGGAGGGAGGGCAGCAGGAGAGAGGGGAGCAGGAGGGAGGGGAGCAGGAGGGAGGGGCAGCAGGAGGGAGGGCAGCAGGAGAGAGGGCAGCAGGAGAGAGGGGAGCAGGAGAGAGGGGAGCAGGAGAGAGGGGAGCAGGAGAGAGGGGAGCAGGAGAGAGGGCAGCAGGAGAGAGGGGAGCAGGAGGGAGCGGAGCGGGAGAGAGGGGAGCGGGAGAGAGGGCAGCAGGAGGGAGGGGAGCAGGAGAGAGGGGAGCAGGAGAGAGGGGAGCAGGAGAGAGGGGAGCAGGAGAGAGGGCAGCAGGAGAGAGGGGAGCAGGAGAGAGGGCAGCAGGGAGGAGGGCAGCAGGAGGGAGGGGAGCAGGAGAGAGGGCAGCAGGAGAGAGAGGAGCAGGAGAGAGGGGAGCAGGAGAGAGGGCAGCAGTAGAGAGGGGAGCAGGAGAGAGGGGAGCAGGAGAGAGGGGAGCAGGAGGGAGGGCAGCAGGAGAGCGGGGAGCAGGAGTGAGGGGAGCAGGAGAGAGGGGAGCAGGAGGGAGGGCAGCAGGATGGAGGGGAGCAGGAGAGAGGGCAGCAGGAGAGAGGGGAGCAGGAGAGAAGGGAGCAGGAGAGAGGGGAGCAGGAGAGAGGGGAGCAGGAGGGGGAGCAGGAGAGAGGGCACCAGGAGAGAGGGGAGCAGGTGAGAGGGCAGCAGGAGGGAGGGCAGCAGGAGAGAGGGGAGCAGGAGAGAGGGCAGCAGGAGAGAGGGGAGCAGGAGAGAGGGGAGCAGGAGGGAGGGGAGCAGGAGAGAGGGGAGCAGGAGAGAGGGGAGCAGGAGAGAGGGCAGCAGGTGGGAGAGCAGGAGAGAGGGGAGCAGGAGAGAGGGCAGCAGGAGAGAGGGGAGCAGGAGGGGGAGCAGGAGAGAGGGGAGCAGGAGAGAGGGTAGCAGGAGCGAGGTGAGCAGGAGAGAGGGGAGCAGGAGAAAGGGCAGCAGGAGAGAGGGGAGCAGGAGAGAGGGCAGCAGGAGAGAGGGGAGCAGGAGAGAGGGGAGCAGGAGAGAGGGCAGCAGGAGAGAGGGGAGCAGGAGAGAGGGCATCAGGAGACAGGGGAGCAGGAGAGAGGGCAGCAGGAGGGAGGGCAGCAGGAGAGAGGGCAGCAGGAGAGAGGGGAGCAGGAGAGAGGGGAGCAGGAGAGAGGGCAGCAGGAGAGAGGGGAGCAGGAGAGAGGGGAGCAGGAGAGAGGGCAGCAGGAGAGAGGGGAGCAGGAGAGAGGGCAGCAGGAGGGAGGGGAGCAGGAGAGAGGGGAGCAGGAGAGAGGGGAGCAAGAGAGAGGGCAGCAGGAGAGAGGTGAGCCGGAGAGAAGGGAGCAGGAGAGAGGGCAGCAGGAGAGAGGGGAGCAGGAGAGAGGGCAGCAGGAGAGAGGGGGAGCAGGAGAGAGGGGAGCAGGAGAGAGGGCAGCAGTAGAGAGGGCAGCAGGAGAGAGGGGAGCAGGAGGGAGGGGAGCAGGAGAGAGGGGAGCAGGAGGGAGGGCAAGCAGGAGAGAGGGGAGCAGGAGATGAGGGCAGCAGGAGAGAGGGGAGCAGGAGAGAGGGCAGCAGGAGAGAGGGGAGCAGGAGAGAGGGCAGCAGGAGAGAGGAGAGCAGGAGAGAGGGCAGCAGGAGAGAGGGGAGCAGGAGAGAGGGGCAGCAGGAGAGAGGGGAGCAGGAGAGAGGGGGAGCAGGAGACAGGGCAGCAGTAGAGAGGGGAGCAGGAGAGAGGGGAGCAGGAGAGAGGGGAGCAGTAGAGAGGGGAGTAGGAGGGAGGGGAGCAGGAGAGAGGGGAGCAGGAGGGAGGGCAGCAGGAGAGAGGTGAGCAGGAGAGAGGGCAGCAGGAGAGAGGGGAGCAGGAGGAGAGAGGGGGGAGCAGGAGGGGGAGCAGGAGAGAGGGGAGCAGGAGAGAGGGGAGCAGGAGGGAGGGCAGCAGGAGAGAGGGGAGCAGGTGGGATGGGAGCAGGAGAGAGGGGAGCAGGAGGGAGGGGAGCAGGAGAGAGGGGAGCAGGAGGGAGGGGAGCAGCAGAGAGGGGAGCAGGAGGGAGGGGAGCAGGAGAGAGGGGAGCAGGAGAGAGGGGAGCAGGAGAGAGGGGAGCAGGAGGGAGGGCAGCAGGAGAGATGGGAGCAGGAGGGTGGGGAGCAGGAGAGAGGGCAGCAGGAGAGAAGGGAGCAGGAGGGGGAGCAGGAGAGAGGGCAGCAGGAGAGAGGGCAGCAGGAGAGAGGGGAGCAGGAGGGGGAGCAGGAGAGAGGGGAGCAGGAGTGACGTCAACAGGGAGAGAAGGGAGCAGGAGGGGGAGCAGGAGAGAGGGGCAGCAGGAGAGAGGGCAGCAGGAGAGCGGGGAGCAGGAGAGAGGGCAGCAGGAGAGAGGGGAGCAGGAGAGAGGAGAGCAGGAGAGAGGGGAGCAGGATAGAGGGCAGCAGGAGAGAGTGAAGCAGGAGAGAGGGGAGCAGGAGAGTGGGCAGCAGGAGAAAGGGCAGCAGGTGGGAGGGCAGGAGAGGGGGGAGCAGGAGAGAGGGCAGCAGGAGAGAGGGGAGCAGGAGAGAGGGGAGCAGGAGAGAGGGCAGGAGGAGGGAAGGCAGCAGGAGAGAGGGGAGCAGGAGAGAGGGCATCAGGAGGGGGATCAGGAGAGAGGGGAGCAGGAGAGAGGGGAGCAGGAGGGAGGGCAGCAGCAGAGAGGGCAGCAGGAAAGAGGGCAGCAGGAGAGAGGGGAGCAGGAAAGAGGGGAGCAGGAGGGAGCGGAGCAGGAGAGAGGGGAGCGGGAGAGAGACGAGCAGGAGAGAGGGGAGCAGGAGGGAAGGAGGGCAGCAGGAGAGAGGGGAGCAGTAGAGAGGGGAGGAGGAGGGAGGGGAGCAGGAGAGAGGGGAGCAGGAGAGCAGGCAGCAGGAGAGAGGGGAGCAGGAGGGAGGGGAGCAGGAGAGAGGGCAGCAGGAGAGAGGGGAGCAGGAGGGAGCGGAGCAGGAGAGAGGGGAGCGGGAGAGAGGGGAGCAGGAGAGAGGGGAGCAGGAGAGAGGGCAGCAGGAGGGAGGGGAGCAGGAGAGAGGGGAGCAGGAGAGAGGGGAGCAGGAGAGAGGGGAGCAGGAGAGAGGGGAGCAGGAGAGAGGGCAGCAGGAGAGAGGGGGAGCAGGAGAGAGGGGAGCAGGAGAGAGAAAAGCAGGAGAGAGAAAAGCAGGAGAGAGGGCAGCAGGAGGGAGGGCAGCAGGAGGGAGGGTAGCAGGAGAGAGCGCAGCAGGAGAGAGGGGAGCAGGAGACAGGGCAGCAGTAGAGAGGGGAGCAGGAGAGAGGGGAGCAGGACGGAGGGCAGCAGGAGAGAGGGGAGCAGGAGAGAGGGCAGCAGGAGAGAGGGGAGCAGGAGAGATGGGAGCAGGAGAGAGGGCAGCAGGAGAGAGGGGAGCAGGAGAGATGGTAGCAGGAGAGAGGGCAGCAGGAGAGAGGGGAGCAGGAGAGAGGGGAGCAGGAGAGAGGGGAGCAGTAGAGAGGGCAGCAGGAGAGAGGGGAGCAGGAGAGAGGGGAGCAGGAGAGAGGGGAGCAGGAGAGAGGGCAGCAGGAAGGAGGGGCGCAGGAGAGAGGGGAGCAGGAGACGGGAGCAGGAGGGAGGGGAGCAGGAGAGAGGGGAGCAGGAGAGAGGGGAGTAGGAGAGAGGGCAGCAGCAGAGAGGGGAGCAGGAGAGAGGGGAGCAGGAGAGAGGAGAGCAGGAGAGAGTGGAGCAGGAGAGAGGAGAGCAGGAGAGAGGGGAGCAGGAGAGAGGGGAGCAGGAGAGAAGGCAGGAGGAGGGAGGGCAGCAGGAGAGAGGGGAGCAGCAGGGAGGGCAGCAGGAGAGAGGGCAGCAGCAGAGAGGGGAGCAGGAGAGAGGGGAGCAGGAGAGAGGAGAGCAGGAGAGAGTGGAGCAGGAGAGAGTGGAGCAGGAGAGAGGAGAGCAGGAGAGAGGGGAGCAGGAGAGAGGGCAGCAGGAGAGAGGGGAGCAGGAGAGAGGGGAGCAGGAGAGAGGGCAGGAGGAGGGAGGGCAGCAGGAGAGAGGGGAGCAGGAGGGAGGGCAGCAGGAGGGAGGGCAGCAGGAGAGAGGGGAGCAGGAGGGAGCGGAGCAGGAGAGACGGGAGCGGGAGAGAGGGGAGCAGGAGAGAGTAGAGCAGGAGAGAGGGCAGCAGGAGAGAGGGGAGCAGGAGAGAGTAGAGCAGGAGAGAGGGCAGCAGGAGAGAGGGGAGTAGGAGAGACGGGAGCAGGAGAGAGGGGAGCAGGAGGGAGCGGAGCAGGAGAGAGGGGAGCGGGAGAGAGGGGAGCAGGAGAGAGTAGAGCAGGAGAGAGGGCAGCAGGAGAGAGGGGAGCAGGAGAGAGGGCAGCAGGAGAGAGGGGAACAGGAGAGAGGGCAGCAGGAGAGAGGGGAACAGGAGGGAGGGCAGCAGGAGAGAGGGGAGCAGGAGGGAGGGGAGCAGGAGAGAGGGCAGCAGGAGAGAGGGGAGCAGGAGGGAGGGCAGCAGGAGAGAGGGCAGCAGGAGAGAGGGGAGCAGGAGAGAGGGGAGCAGGAGAGAGGGGAGCAGGAGAGAGGGGAGCAGGAGAGAGGGCAGCAGGAGAGAGGGGAGCAGGAGGGAGCGGAGCAGGAGAGAGGGGAGCGGGAGAGAGGGCAGCAGGAGGGAGGGGAGCAGGAGAGAGGGGAGCAGGAGAGAGGGGAGCAGGAGAGAGGGGAGCAGGAGAGAAGGGAGCAGGAGAGAGGGCAGCAGGAGAGAGGGGAGCAGGAGAGAGGGCAGCAGGGGGAAGGGCAGCAGGAGGGAGGGGAGCAGGAGAGAGGGCAGCAGGAGAGAGAGGAGCAGGAGAGAGGGGAGCAGGAGAGAGGGCAGCAGTAGAGAGGGGAGCAGGAGAGAGGGGAGCAGGAGAGAGGGGAGCAGGAGGGAGGGCAGCAGGAGAGAGGGGAGCAGGAGTGAGGGGAGCAGGAGAGAGGGGAGCAGGAGGGAGGGCAGCATGATGGAGGGGAGCAGGAGAGAGGGCAGCAGGAGAGAGGGGAGCAGGAGAGAAGGGAGCAGGAGAGAGGGGAGCAGGAGAGAGGGGAGCAGGAGGGGGAGCAGGAGAGAGGGCACCAGGAGAGAGGGGAGCAGGTGAGAGGGCAGCAGGAGGGAGGGCAGCAGGAGAGAGGGGAGCAGGAGAGAGGGCAGCAGGAGAGAGGGCAGCAGGAGAGAGGGGAGCAGGAGAGAGGGGAGCAGGAGGGAGGGGAGCAGGAGAGAGGGGAGCAGGAGAGAGGGGAGCAGGAGAGAGGGCAGCAGGTGGGAGAGCAGGAGAGAGGGCAGCAGGAGAGAGGGCAGCAGGAGAGAGGGGAGCAGGAGAGAGGGGAGCAGGAGAGAGGGTAGCAGGAGCGAGGTGAGCAGGAGAGAGGGGAGCAGGAGAGAGGGCAGCAGGAGAGAGGGGAGCAGGAGAGAGGGCAGCAGGAGAGAGGGGAGCAGGAGAGAGGGGAGCAGGAGAGAGGGGAGCAGGAGAGAGGGGAGCAGGAGAGAGGGCAGCAGGAGAGAGGGGAGCAGGAGAGAGGGCATCAGGAGACAGGGGAGCAGGAGAGAGGGCAGCAGGAGAGAGGGCAGCAGGAGAGAGGGGAGCAGGAGAGAGGGGAGCAGGAGAGAGGGCAGCAGGAGAGAGGGGAGCAGGAGAGAGGGGAGCAGGAGAGAGGGGAGCAGGAGAGAGGGGAGCAGGAGAGAGGGCAGCAGGAGGGAGGGGAGCAGGAGAGAGGGGAGCAGGAGAGAGGGGAGCAGGAGAGAGGGCAGCAGGAGAGAGGTGAGCCGGAGAGAAGGGAGCAGGAGAGAGGGCAGCAGGAGAGAGGGGAGCAGGAGAGAGGGCAGCAGGAGAGAGGGGAGCAGGAGAGAGGGGAGCAGGAGAGAGGGCAGCAGTAGAGAGGGCAGCAGGAGAGAGGGGAGCAGGAGAGAGAGGAGCAGGAGGGAGGGGAGCAGGAGAGAGGGGAGCAGGAGGGAGGGCAGCAGGAGAGAGGGGAGCAGGAGAGAGGGCAGCAGGAGAGAGGGGAGCAGGAGAGAGGGGAGCAGGAGAGAGGGCAGCAGGAGAGAGGGGAGCAGGAGAGAGGGCAGCAGGAGAGAGGAGAGCAGGAGAGAAGGCAGCAGGAGAGGGGGGAGCAGGAGAGAGGGCAGCAGGAGAGAGGGGAGCAGGAGAGAGGGGAGCAGGAGAGAGGGCAGCAGTAGAGAGGGGAGCAGGAGAGAGGGGAGCAGTAGAGAGGGGAGCAGGAGGGAGGGGAGCAGGAGAGAGGGGAGCAGGAGGGAGGGCAGCAGGAGAGAGGGGAGCAGGAGAGAGGGCAGCAGGAGAGAGGGGAGCAGGAGAGAGGGGAGCAGGAGGGGGAGCAGGAGAGAGTGGAGCAGGAGAGAGGGGAGCAGGAGGGAGGGCAGCAGGAGAGAGGGGAGCAGGTGGGATGGGAGCAGGAGAGAGGGGAGCAGGAGGGAGGGGAGCAGGAGAGAGGGGAGCAGGAGGGAGGGGAGCAGCAGAGAGGGGAGCAGGAGGGAGGGGAGCAGGAGAGAGGGGAGCAGGAGAGAGGGGAGCAGGAGGGAGGGCAGCAGGAGAGATGGGAGCAGGAGGGAGGGCAGCAGGAGAGAGGGGAGCAGGAGGGGGAGCAGGAGAGAGGGCAGCAGGAGAGAGGGCAGCAGGAGAGAGGGGAGCAGGAGGGGGAGCAGGAGAGAGGGGAGCAGGAGAGACGTCAACAGGAGAGAAGGGAGCAGGAGGGGGAGCAGGAGAGAGGGCAGCAGGAGAGAGGGCAGCAGGAGAGAGGGGAGCAGGAGAGAGGAGAGCAGGAGAGAGTGAAGCAGGAGAGAGGGGAGCAGGAGAGAGGGCAGCAGGAGAAAGGGCAGCAGGTGGGAGGGCAGGAGAGAGGGGAGCAGGAGAGAGGGCAGCAGGAGAGAGGGGAGCAGGAGAGAGGGGAGCAGGAGAGAGGGCAGGAGGAGGGAAGGCAGCAGGAGAGAGGGGAGCAGGAGAGAGGGCATCAGGAGGGGGATCAGGAGAGAGGGGAGCAGGAGAGAGGGCAGCAGGAGGGAGGGCAGCAGCAGTGAGAGGAGCAGGAAAGAGGGCAGCAGGAGAGAGGGGAGCAGGAAAGAGGGGAGCAGGAGGGAGGGCAGCAGCAGAGAGGGCAGCAGGAAAGAGGGCAGCAGGAGAGAGGGGAGCAGGAAAGAGGGGAGCAGGAGGGAGCGGAGCAGGAGAGAGGGGAGCGGGAGAGAGGGGAGCAGGAGAGAGGGGAGCAGGAGGGAGACGAGCAGGAGAGAGGGGAGCAGGAGGGAAGGAGGGCAGCAGGAGAGAGGGGAGCAGTAGAGAGGGGAGGAGGAGGGAGGGGAGCAGGAGAGAGGGGAGCAGGAGAGCAGGCAGCAGGAGAGAGGGGAGCAGGAGAGAGGGCAGCAGGAGGGAGGGGAGCAGGAGAGAGGGGAGCAGGAGAGAGGGGAGCAGGAGAGAGGGCAGCAGGAGAGAGGGGAGCAGGAGAGAGGGGAGCAGGAGAGAGTGCAGCAGGAGAGAGAAAAGCAGGAGAGAGGGCAGCAGGAGGGAGGGCAGCAGGAGGGAGGGTAGCAGGAGAGAGGGGAGCAGGAGAGAGGGGAGCAGGAGAGAGGGGAGCAGGAGAGAGGGCAGCAGTAGAGAGGGGAGCAGGAGAGAGGGGAGCAGGACGGAGGGCAGCAGGAGAGAGGGGAGCAGGAGAGAGGGCAGCAGGAGAGAGGGGAGCAGGAGAGATGGGAGCAGGAGAGAGGGCAGCAGGAGAGAGGGGAGCAGGAGAGATGGTAGCAGGAGAGAGGGCAGCAGGAGAGAGGGGAGCAGGAGAGAGGGGAGCAGGAGAGAGAAAAGCAGGAGAGAGGGCAGCAGGAGGGAGGGCAGCAGGAGGGAGGGTAGCAGGAGAGAGGGGAGCAGGAGAGAGGGGAGCAGGAGAGAGGGGAGCAGGAGAGAGGGCAGCAGTAGAGAGGGGAGCAGGAGAGAGGGGAGCAGGACGGAGGGCACCAGGAGAGAGGGGAGCAGGAGAGAGGGCAGCAGGAGAGAGGGGAGCAGGAGAGATGGGAGCAGGAGAGAGGGCAGCAGGAGAGAGGGGAGCAGGAGACAGGGTAGCAGGAGGGAGGGCAGCAGGAGAGAGGGGAGCAGCAGAGAGGGGAGCAGGAGAGAGGGCAGCAGGAAGGAGGGCAGCAGGAAGGAGGGGAGCAGGAGAGAGGGGAGCAGGAGAGAGGGGAGCAGGAGAGAGGGCAGCAGGAAGGAGGGGCGCAGGAGAGAGGGGAACAGGAGACAGGAGAGCAGGAGGGAGGGGAGCAGGAGAGAGGGGAGCAGGAGAGAGGGGAGTAGGAGAGACGGGAGCAGTAGAGAGGGGAGCAGGAGAGAGGGGAGCAGGAGAGAGGGCAGCAGGAGAGAGGGGAGCAGGAGAGAGGGCAGCAGGAGAGAGGGCAGCAGGAGAGAGGGCAGCAGGAGAGAGGGGAGCAGGAGAGAGGGCAGCAGGAAGGAGGGGAGCAGGAGAGAGAGGGGCAGGAGAGGGGGCAGCAGGAGAGAGGGGATCAGGAGAGAGGGCAGCAGTAGAGAGGGGAGCAGGAGAGAGGGGAGCAGGAGGGAGGGCAGCAGGAGAGAGGGTAGCAGGAGAGAGGGCAGCAGGTGGGAGGGGAGCAGGAGGGAGGGCAGCAGGAGAGAGGGGAGCAGGAGGGAGGGGAGCAGGAGAGAGTGGAGCAGGAGGGAGGGGAGCAGGAGAGAGGGGAGCAGGAGAGAGGGCAGCAGGAGAGAGGAGAGCAGGAGAGAGGGCAGCAGGAGAGAGGGGAGCAGGAGAGAGGGCAGCAGGAGAGAGGGGAGCAGGAGAGAGGGGAGCAGGAGAGAGGGCAGCAGTAGAGAGGGGAGCAGGAGAGAGGGGAGCAGTAGAGAGGGGAGCAGGAGGGAGGGGAGCAGGAGAGAGGGTAGCAGGAGGGAGGGCAGCAGGAGAGAGGGGAGCAGGAGAGAGGGCAGCAGGAGAGAGGGGAGCAGGAGAGAGGGGAGCAGGAGGGGGAGCAGGAGAGAGGGGAGCAGGAGAGAGGGGAGCAGGAGGGAGGGCAGCAGGAGAGAGGGGAGCAGGTGGGATGGGAGCAGGAGAGAGGGGAGCAGGAGGGAGGGGAGCAGGAGAGAGGGGAGCAGGAGGGAGGCGAGCAGCAGAGAGGGGAGCAGGAGGGAGGGGAGCAGGAGAGAGGGGAGCAGGAGAGAGGGGAGCAGGAGAGTGGGGAGCAGGAGAGAGGGGAGCAGGAGGGAGGGCAGCAGGAGAGATGGGAGCAGGAGGGAGGGCAGCAGGAGAGAGGGGAGCAGGAGGGGGAGCAGGAGAGAGGGCAGCAGGAGAGAGGGCAGCAGGAGAGAGGGGAGCAGGAGGGGGAGCAGGAGAGAGGGGAGCAGGAGAGACGTCAACAGGAGAGAAGGGAGCAGGAGGGGGAGCAGGAGAGAGGGCAGCAGGAGAGAGGGCAGCAGGAGAGCGGGGAGCAGGAGAGAGGGCAGCAGGAGAGAGGGGAGCAGGAGAGAGGAGAGCAGGAGAGAGTGAAGCAGGAGAGAGGGGAGCAGGAGAGAGGGCAGCAGGAGAAAGGGCAGCAGGTGGGAGTGCAGGAGAGAGGGGAGCAGGAGAGAGGGCAGCAGGAGAGAGGGGAGCAGGAGAGAGGGGAGCAGGAGAGAGGGCAGGAGGAGGGTAGGCAGCAGCAGAGAGGGGAGCAGGAGAGAGGGCATCAGGAGGGGGATCAGGAGAGAGGGGAGCAGGAGAGAGGGCAGCAGGAGGGAGGGCAGCAGCAGTGAGAGGAGCAGGAAAGAGGGCAGCAGGAGAGAGGGGAGCAGGAAAGAGGGGAGCAGGAGGGAGGGCAGCAGCAGAGGGGGCAGCAGGAAAGAGGGCAGCAGGAGAGAGGGGAGCAGGAAAGAGGGGAGCAGGAGGGAGCGGAGCAGGAGAGAGGGGAGCGGGAGAGAATGGAGCAGGAGAGAGGGGAGCAGGAGAGAGACGATCAGGAGAGAGGGGAGCAGGAGGGAAGGAGGGCAGCAGGAGAGAGGGGAGCAGTAGAGAGGGGAGGAGGAGGGAGGGGAGCAGGAGAGAGGGGAGCAGGAGAGCAGGCAGCAGGAGAGAGGGGAGCAGGAGGGAGGGGAGCAGGAGAGACGGCAGCAGGAGAGAGGGGAGCAGGAGGGAGCGGAGCAGGAGAGAGGGGAGCGGGAGAGAGGGGAGCAGGAGAGAGGGGAGCAGGAGAGAGGGCAGCAGGAGGGAGGGGAGCAGGAGAGAGGGGAGCAGGAGAGAGGGGAGCATGAGAGAGGGCAGCAGGAGAGAGGGGAGCAGGAGAGAGGGGAGCAGGAGAGAGTGCAGCAGGAGAGAGAAAAGCAGGAGAGAGGGCAGCAGGAGGGAGGGCAGCAGGAGGGAGGGCAGCAGGAGAGAGGGGAGCAGGAGAGAGGGGAGCAGGAGAGAGGGGAGCAGGAGAGAGGGCAGCAGTAGAGAGGGGAGCAGGAGAGAGGGGAGCAGGAGAGAGGGCAGCAGGAGAGAGGGGAGCAGGAGAGAGGGCAGCAGGAGAGAGGGGAGCAGGAGAGATGGGAGCAGGAGTGAGGGCAGCAGGAGAGAGGGGAGCAGGAGAGATGGTAGCAGGAGAGAGGGCAGCAGGAGAGAGGGGAGCAGGAGAGAGGGGAGCAGGAGAGAGGGGAGCAGGAGAGAGGGGAGCAGGAGAGAGTGCAGCAGGAGAGAGGGCAGCAGGAGAGAGGGCAGCAGGAGGGAGGGCAGCAGGAGGGAGGGTAGGAGGAGAGAGCGCAGCAGGAGAGAGGGGAGCAGGAGAGAGGGGAGCAGGAGAGAGGGCAGCAGTAGAGAGGGGAGCAGGAGAGAGGGGAGCAGGACGGAGGGCACCAGGAGAGAGGGGAGCAGGAGAGAGGGCAGCAGGAGAGAGGGGAGCAGGAGAGATGGGAGCAGGAGAGAGGGCAGCAGGAGAGAGGGGAGCAGGAGACAGGGTAGTAGGAGGGAGGGCAGCAGGAGAGAGGGGAGCAGCAGAGAGGGGAGCAGGAGAGAGGGGAGCAGTAGAGAGGGCAGCAGGAAGGAGGGGAGCAGGAGAGAGGGGAGCAGGAGAGAGGGGAGCAGGAGAGAGGGCAGCAGGAAGGAGGGGCGCAGGAGAGAGGGGAGCAGGAGACAGGAGAGCAGGAGGGAGGGGAGCAGGAGAGAGGGGAGCAGGAGAGAGGGGAGTAGGAGAGACGGGAGCAGTAGAGAGGGGAGCAGGAGAGAGGGCAGCAGGAGAGAGGGGAGCAGGAGAGAGGGCAGCAGGAGAGAGGGCAGCAGGAGAGAGGGGAGCAGGAGAGAGGGCAGCAGGAAGGAGGGGAGCAGGAGAGAGGGGGGCAGGAGAGGGGGCAGCAGGAGAGAGGGGATCAGGAGAGAGGGCAGCAGTAGAGAGGGGAGCAGGAGAGAGGGGAGCAGGAGGGAGGGCAGCAGGAGAGAGGGTAGCAGGAGAGAGGGCAGCAGGTGGGAGCGGAGCAGGAGGGAGGGCAGCAGGAGAGAGGGGAGCAGGAGAGAGGGCAGCAGTAGAGAGGGGAGCAGGAGAGAGGGGAGCAGGACGGAGGGCAGCAGGAGAGAGGGCAGCAGGAAGGAGGGGAGCAGGAGAGAGGGGAGCAGGAGAGAGGGGAGCAGGAGAGAGGGCAGCAGTAGAGAGGGGAGCAGGAGAGAGGTTAGCAGGAGGGAGGGCAGCAGGAGGGCGGGGAGCAGGAGAGAGGGCAGCAGGAGAGAGGGGAGCAGGAGAGAGGGGAGCAGGAGAGAGGGCAGGAGGAGGGAGGGCAGCAGGAGAGAGGGGAGCAGGAGAGAGGGCATCAGGAATGGGATCAGGAGAGAGGGGAGAAGGAGAGAGGGCAGCAGGAGGGAGGGCAGCAGCAGTGAGAGGAGCAGGAGGGAGGGCAGCAGGAGAGAGGGGAGCAGGAAAGAGGGGAGCAGGAGAGAGGGGAGCAGGACGGAGGGGAGCAGGAGAGAGGGGAGCAGGAGAGAGAGGAGCAGGAGGGAGGGGAGCAGGAGAGAGGGGAGCAGGAGAGAGGGCAGCAGGAGAGAGGGGAGCAGGAGAGAGGGGAGCAGGAGAGAGGGGAGCAGGAGAGAGTGCAGCAGGAGAGAGAAAAGCAGGAGAGAGGGCAGCAGGAGGGAGGGCAGCAGGAGGGAGGGTAGCAGGAGAGAGCGCAGCAGGAGAGAGGGGAGCAGGAGAGAGGGGAGCAGGAGAGTGGGCAGCAGTAGAGAGGGGAGCAGGAGAGAGGGGAGCAGGACGGAGGGCAGCAGGACGGAGGGGAGCAGGAGAGAGGGCAGCAGGAGAGATGGGAGCAGGAGACAGGGTAGCAGGAGGGAGGGCAGCAGGAGAGAGGGGAGCAGCAGAGAGGGGAGCAGGAGAGAGGGGAGCAGTAGAGAGAGCAGCAGGAAGGAGGGGAGCAGGAGAGAGGGGAGCAGGAGAGAGGGGTGCAGGAGAGAGGGCAGCAGGAAGGAGGGGCGCAGGAGAGAGGGGAGCAGGAGGGAGGGGAGCAGGAGAGAGGGGAGCAGGAGAGAGGGGAGTAGGAGAGACGGGAGCAGTAGAGAGGGGAGCAGGAGAGAGGGCAGCAGGAGAGAGGGCAGCAGGAGAGAGGGGAGCAGGAGAGAGGGCAGCAGGAAGGAGGGGAGCAGGAGAGAGGGGAGCAGGAGAGGGGGCAGCAGGAGAGAGGGCAGCAGTAGAGAGGGGAGCAGGAGAGAGGGGAGCAGGAGGGAGGGCAGCAGGAGAGAGGGTAGCAGGAGAGAGGGCAGCAGGTGGGAGGGGAGCAGGAGGGAGGGCAGCAGGAGAGAGGGGAGCAGGAGGGAGGGGAGCAGGAGAGAGGGGAGCAGGAGAGAGGGGAGCAGGAGGGGGAGCAGGAGAGAGGGGAGCAGGAGAGACGTCAACAGGAGAGAAGGGAGCAGGAGGGGGAGCAGGAGAGAGGGCAGCAGGAGAGAGGGCAGCAGGAGAGCGGGGAGCAGGAGAGAGGGCAGCAGGAGAGAGGGGAGCAGGAGAGAGGAGAGCAGGAGAGAGTGAAGCAGGAGAGAGGGGAGCAGGAGAGAGGGCAGCAGGAGAAAGGGCAGCAGGTGGGAGTGCAGGAGAGAGGGGAGCAGGAGAGAGGGCAGCAGGAGAGAGGGGAGCAGGAGAGAGGGGAGCAGGAGAGAGGGCAGGAGGAGGGTAGGCAGCAGGAGAGAGGGGAGCAGGAGAGAGGGCATCAGGAGGGGGATCAGGAGAGAGGGGAGCAGGAGAGAGGGCAGCAGGAGGGAGGGCAGCAGCAGTGAGAGGAGCAGGAAAGAGGGCAGCAGGAGAGAGGGGAGCAGGAAAGAGGGGAGCAGGAGGGAGGGCAGCAGCAGAGAGGGCAGCAGGAAAGAGGGCAGCAGGAGAGAGGGGAGCAGGAAAGAGGGGAGCAGGAGGGAGCGGAGCAGGAGAGAGGGGAGCGGGAGAGAATGGAGCAGGAGAGGGGGGAGCAGGAGAGAGACGATCAGGAGAGAGGGGAGCAGGAGGGAAGGAGGGCAGCAGGAGAGAGGGGAGCAGTAGAGAGGGGAGGAGGAGGGAGGGGAGCAGGAGAGAGGGGAGCAGGAGAGCAGGCAGCAGGAGAGAGGGGAGCAGGAGGGAGGGGAGCAGGAGAGAGGGCAGCAGGAGAGAGGGGAGCAGGAGGGAGCGGAGCAGGAGAGAGGGGAGCGGGAGAGAGGGGAGCAGGAGAGAGGGGAGCAGGAGAGAGGGCAGCAGGAGGGAGGGGAGCAGGAGAGAGGGGAGCAGGAGAGAGGGGAGCATGAGAGAGGGCAGCAGGAGAGAGGGGAGCAGGAGAGAGGGGAGCAGGAGAGAGTGCAGCAGGAGAGAGAAAAGCAGGAGAGAGGGCAGCAGGAGGGAGGGCAGCAGGAGGGAGGGCAGCAGGAGAGAGGGGAGCAGGAGAGAGGGGAGCAGGAGAGAGGGGAGCAGGAGAGAGGGCAGCAGTAGAGAGGGGAGCAGGAGAGAGGGGAGCAGGAGAGAGGGCAGCAGGAGAGAGGGGAGCAGGAGAGAGGGCAGCAGGAGAGAGGGGAGCAGGAGAGATGGGAGCAGGAGTGAGGGCAGCAGGAGAGAGGGGAGCAGGAGAGATGGTAGCAGGAGAGAGGGCAGCAGGAGAGAGGGGAGCAGGAGAGAGGGGAGCAGGAGAGAGGGGAGCAGGAGAGAGGGGAGCAGGAGAGAGGGGAGCAGGAGAGAGTGCAGCAGGAGAGAGGGCAGCAGGAGAGAGGGCAGCAGGAGGGAGGGCAGCAGGAGGGAGGGTAGCAGGAGAGAGCGCAGCAGGAGAGAGGGGAGCAGGAGAGAGGGGAGCAGGAGAGAGGGCAGCAGTAGAGAGGGGAGCAGGAGAGAGGGGAGCAGGACGGAGGGCACCAGGAGAGAGGGGAGCAGGAGAGAGGGCAGCAGGAGAGAGGGGAGCAGGAGAGATGGGAGCAGGAGAGAGGGCAGCAGGAGAGAGGGGAGCAGGAGACAGGGTAGTAGGAGGGAGGGCAGCAGGAGAGAGGGGAGCAGCAGAGAGGGGAGCAGGAGAGAGGGGAGCAGTAGAGAGGGCAGCAGGAAGGAGGGGAGCAGGAGAGAGGGGAGCAGGAGAGAGGGGAGCAGGAGAGAGGGCAGCAGGAAGGAGGGGCGCAGGAGAGAGGGGAGCAGGAGACAGGAGAGCAGGAGGGAGGGGAGCAGGAGAGAGGGGAGCAGGAGAGAGGGGAGTAGGAGAGACGGGAGCAGTAGAGAGGGGAGCAGGAGAGAGGGCAGCAGGAGAGAGGGGAGCAGGAGAGAGGGCAGCAGGAGAGAGGGCAGCAGGAGAGAGGGGAGCAGGAGAGAGGGCAGCAGGAAGGAGGGGAGCAGGAGAGAGGGGGGCAGGAGAGGGGGCAGCAGGAGAGAGGGGATCAGGAGAGAGGGCAGCAGTAGAGAGGGGAGCAGGAGAGAGGGGAGCAGGAGGGAGGGCAGCAGGAGAGAGGGTAGCAGGAGAGAGGGCAGCAGGTGGGAGCGGAGCAGGAGGGAGGGCAGCAGGAGAGAGGGGAGCAGGAGAGAGGGCAGCAGTAGAGAGGGGAGCAGGAGAGAGGGGAGCAGGACGGAGGGCAGCAGGAGAGAGGGCAGCAGGAAGGAGGGGAGCAGGAGAGAGGGGAGCAGGAGAGAGGGGAGCAGGAGAGAGGGCAGCAGTAGAGAGGGGAGCAGGAGAGAGGTTAGCAGGAGGGAGGGCAGCAGGAGGGCGGGGAGCAGGAGAGAGGGCAGCAGGAGAGAGGGGAGCAGGAGAGAGGGGAGCAGGAGAGAGGGCAGGAGGAGGGAGGGCAGCAGGAGAGAGGGGAGCAGGAGAGAGGGCATCAGGAATGGGATCAGGAGAGAGAGGAGAAGGAGAGAGGGCAGCAGGAGGGAGGGCAGCAGCAGTGAGAGGAGCAGGAGGGAGGGCAGCAGGAGAGAGGGGAGCAGGAAAGAGGGGAGCAGGAGAGAGGGGAGCAGGAGGGAGGGGAGCAGGAGAGAGGGGAGCAGGAGAGAGAGGAGCAGGAGGGAGGGGAGCAGGAGAGAGGGGAGCAGGAGAGAGGGCAGCAGGAGAGAGGGGAGCAGGAGAGAGGGGAGCAGGAGAGAGGGGAGCAGGAGAGAGTGCAGCAGGAGAGAGAAAAGCAGGAGAGAGGGCAGCAGGAGGGAGGGCAGCAGGAGGGAGGGTAGCAGGAGAGAGCGCAGCAGGAGAGAGGGGAGCAGGAGAGAGGGGAGCAGGAGAGTGGGCAGCAGTAGAGAGGGGAGCAGGAGAGAGGGGAGCAGGACGGAGGGCAGCAGGACGGAGGGGAGCAGGAGAGAGGGCAGCAGGAGAGATGGGAGCAGGAGACAGGGTAGCAGGAGGGAGGGCAGCAGGAGAGAGGGGAGCAGCAGAGAGGGGAGCAGGAGAGAGGGGAGCAGTAGAGAGAGCAGCAGGAAGGAGGGGAGCAGGAGAGAGGGGAGCAGGAGAGAGGGGTGCAGGAGAGAGGGCAGCAGGAAGGAGGGGCGCAGGAGAGAGGGGAGCAGGAGGGAGGGGAGCAGGAGAGAGGGGAGCAGGAGAGAGGGGAGTAGGAGAGACGGGAGCAGTAGAGAGGGGAGCAGGAGAGAGGGCAGCAGGAGAGAGGGCAGCAGGAGAGAGGGCAGCAGGAGAGAGGGCAGCAGGAGAGAGGGGAGCAGGAGAGAGGGCAGCAGGAAGGAGGGGAGCAGGAGGGAGGGCAGCAGGAGAGAGGGGAGCAGGAGGGAGGGGAGCAGGAGAGAGGGGAGCAGGAGGGAGGTGAGCAGGAGAGAGGGTAGCAGGAGGCAGGGGAGCAGCAGAGAGGGGTGCATGAGGGAGGGGAGCAGGAGAGAGGGGAGCAGGAGAGAGGGGAGCAGGAGAGAGGGGAGCAGGAGAGAGGGGAGCAGGAGGGAGGGCAGCAGGAGAGAGGGGAGCAGGAGACATGGCAGCAGGAGAGAGGGGAGCAGGAGAGAGGGGAGCAGGAGAGAGGGGAGCAGGAGGGGGAGCAGGAGAGAGGGCACCAGGAGAGAGGGGAGCAGGAGAGAGGGCAGCAGGAGGGAGGGCAGCAGGAGAGAGGGGAGCAGGAGAGAGGGCAGCAGGAGAGATGGGAGCAGGAGGGGGAGCAGGAGAGAGGGCAGCAGGAGAGAGGGCAGCAGGAGAGAGGGGAGCAGGAGGGGGAGCAGGAGAGAGGGCAGCAGGAGAGAGGGGAGCAGCAGAGACGGCAACAGGAGGGAGGGGAGCAGGAGAGAGGGGAGCAGGAGAGAGGGCAGCAGGAGAGAGGGGAGCAGGAGAGAGGGGAGCAGGAGAGAGGGCAGCAGGAGAGAGGGGAGCAGGAGAGAGGGGAGCAGGAGAGAGGGGAGCAGGAGAGAGGGCAGCAGGAAGGAGGGGCGCAGGAGAGAGGGGAGCAGGAGACAGGAGAGCAGGAGGGAGGGGAGCAGGAGAGAGGGGAGCAGGAGAGAGGGGAGTAGGAGAGACGGGAGCAGTAGAGAGGGGAGCAGGAGAGAGGGCAGCAGGAGAGAGGGGAGCAGGAGAGAGGGCAGCAGGAGAGAGGGCAGCAGGAGAGAGGGGAGCAGGAGAGAGGGCAGCAGGAAGGAGGGGAGCAGGAGAGAGGGGGGCAGGAGAGGGGGCAGCAGGAGAGAGGGGATCAGGAGAGAGGGCAGCAGTAGAGAGGGGAGCAGGAGAGAGGGGAGCAGGAGGGAGGGCAGCAGGAGAGAGGGTAGCAGGAGAGAGGGCAGCAGGTGGGAGCGGAGCAGGAGGGAGGGCAGCAGGAGAGAGGGGAGCAGGAGAGAGGGCAGCAGTAGAGAGGGGAGCAGGAGAGAGGGGAGCAGGACGGAGGGCAGCAGGAGAGAGGGCAGCAGGAAGGAGGGGAGCAGGAGAGAGGGGAGCAGGAGAGAGGGGAGCAGGAGAGAGGGCAGCAGTAGAGAGGGGAGCAGGAGAGAGGTTAGCAGGAGGGAGGGCAGCAGGAGGGCGGGGAGCAGGAGAGAGGGCAGCAGGAGAGAGGGGAGCAGGAGAGAGGGGAGCAGGAGAGAGGGCAGGAGGAGGGAGGGCAGCAGGAGAGAGGGGAGCAGGAGAGAGGGCATCAGGAATGGGATCAGGAGAGAGGGGAGAAGGAGAGAGGGCAGCAGGAGGGAGGGCAGCAGCAGTGAGAGGAGCAGGAGGGAGGGCAGCAGGAGAGAGGGGAGCAGGAAAGAGGGGAGCAGGAGAGAGGGGAGCAGGACGGAGGGGAGCAGGAGAGAGGGGAGCAGGAGAGAGAGGAGCAGGAGGGAGGGGAGCAGGAGAGAGGGGAGCAGGAGAGAGGGCAGCAGGAGAGAGGGGAGCAGGAGAGAGGGGAGCAGGAGAGAGGGGAGCAGGAGAGAGTGCAGCAGGAGAGAGAAAAGCAGGAGAGAGGGCAGCAGGAGGGAGGGCAGCAGGAGGGAGGGTAGCAGGAGAGAGCGCAGCAGGAGAGAGGGGAGCAGGAGAGAGGGGAGCAGGAGAGTGGGCAGCAGTAGAGAGGGGAGCAGGAGAGAGGGGAGCAGGACGGAGGGCAGCAGGACGGAGGGGAGCAGGAGAGAGGGCAGCAGGAGAGATGGGAGCAGGAGACAGGGTAGCAGGAGGGAGGGCAGCAGGAGAGAGGGGAGCAGCAGAGAGGGGAGCAGGAGAGAGGGGAGCAGTAGAGAGAGCAGCAGGAAGGAGGGGAGCAGGAGAGAGGGGAGCAGGAGAGAGGGGTGCAGGAGAGAGGGCAGCAGGAAGGAGGGGCGCAGGAGAGAGGGGAGCAGGAGGGAGGGGAGCAGGAGAGAGGGGAGCAGGAGAGAGGGGAGTAGGAGAGACGGGAGCAGTAGAGAGGGGAGCAGGAGAGAGGGCAGCAGGAGAGAGGGCAGCAGGAGAGAGGGGAGCAGGAGAGAGGGCAGCAGGAAGGAGGGGAGCAGGAGAGAGGGGAGCAGGAGAGGGGGCAGCAGGAGAGAGGGCAGCAGTAGAGAGGGGAGCAGGAGAGAGGGGAGCAGGAGGGAGGGCAGCAGGAGAGAGGGTAGCAGGAGAGAGGGCAGCAGGTGGGAGGGGAGCAGGAGGGAGGGCAGCAGGAGAGAGGGGAGCAGGAGGGAGGGGAGCAGGAGAGAGGGGAGCAGGAGAGAGGGGAGCAGGAGGGGGAGCAGGAGAGAGGGGAGCAGGAGAGACGTCAACAGGAGAGAAGGGAGCAGGAGGGGGAGCAGGAGAGAGGGCAGCAGGAGAGAGGGCAGCAGGAGAGCGGGGAGCAGGAGAGAGGGCAGCAGGAGAGAGGGGAGCAGGAGAGAGGAGAGCAGGAGAGAGTGAAGCAGGAGAGAGGGGAGCAGGAGAGAGGGCAGCAGGAGAAAGGGCAGCAGGTGGGAGTGCAGGAGAGAGGGGAGCAGGAGAGAGGGCAGCAGGAGAGAGGGGAGCAGGAGAGAGGGGAGCAGGAGAGAGGGCAGGAGGAGGGTAGGCAGCAGGAGAGAGGGGAGCAGGAGAGAGGGCATCAGGAGGGGGATCAGGAGAGAGGGGAGCAGGAGAGAGGGCAGCAGGAGGGAGGGCAGCAGCAGTGAGAGGAGCAGGAAAGAGGGCAGCAGGAGAGAGGGGAGCAGGAAAGAGGGGAGCAGGAGGGAGGGCAGCAGCAGAGAGGGCAGCAGGAAAGAGGGCAGCAGGAGAGAGGGGAGCAGGAAAGAGGGGAGCAGGAGGGAGCGGAGCAGGAGAGAGGGGAGCGGGAGAGAATGGAGCAGGAGAGGGGGGAGCAGGAGAGAGACGATCAGGAGAGAGGGGAGCAGGAGGGAAGGAGGGCAGCAGGAGAGAGGGGAGCAGTAGAGAGGGGAGGAGGAGGGAGGGGAGCAGGAGAGAGGGGAGCAGGAGAGCAGGCAGCAGGAGAGAGGGGAGCAGGAGGGAGGGGAGCAGGAGAGAGGGCAGCAGGAGAGAGGGGAGCAGGAGGGAGCGGAGCAGGAGAGAGGGGAGCGGGAGAGAGGGGAGCAGGAGAGAGGGGAGCAGGAGAGAGGGCAGCAGGAGGGAGGGGAGCAGGAGAGAGGGGAGCAGGAGAGAGGGGAGCATGAGAGAGGGCAGCAGGAGAGAGGGGAGCAGGAGAGAGGGGAGCAGGAGAGAGTGCAGCAGGAGAGAGAAAAGCAGGAGAGAGGGCAGCAGGAGGGAGGGCAGCAGGAGGGAGGGCAGCAGGAGAGAGGGGAGCAGGAGAGAGGGGAGCAGGAGAGAGGGGAGCAGGAGAGAGGGCAGCAGTAGAGAGGGGAGCAGGAGAGAGGGGAGCAGGAGAGAGGGCAGCAGGAGAGAGGGGAGCAGGAGAGAGGGCAGCAGGAGAGAGGGGAGCAGGAGAGATGGGAGCAGGAGTGAGGGCAGCAGGAGAGAGGGGAGCAGGAGAGATGGTAGCAGGAGAGAGGGCAGCAGGAGAGAGGGGAGCAGGAGAGAGGGGAGCAGGAGAGAGGGGAGCAGGAGAGAGGGGAGCAGGAGAGAGGGGAGCAGGAGAGAGTGCAGCAGGAGAGAGGGCAGCAGGAGAGAGGGCAGCAGGAGGGAGGGCAGCAGGAGGGAGGGTAGCAGGAGAGAGCGCAGCAGGAGAGAGGGGAGCAGGAGAGAGGGGAGCAGGAGAGAGGGCAGCAGTAGAGAGGGGAGCAGGAGAGAGGGGAGCAGGACGGAGGGCACCAGGAGAGAGGGGAGCAGGAGAGAGGGCAGCAGGAGAGAGGGGAGCAGGAGAGATGGGAGCAGGAGAGAGGGCAGCAGGAGAGAGGGGAGCAGGAGACAGGGTAGTAGGAGGGAGGGCAGCAGGAGAGAGGGGAGCAGCAGAGAGGGGAGCAGGAGAGAGGGGAGCAGTAGAGAGGGCAGCAGGAAGGAGGGGAGCAGGAGAGAGGGGAGCAGGAGAGAGGGGAGCAGGAGAGAGGGCAGCAGGAAGGAGGGGCGCAGGAGAGAGGGGAGCAGGAGACAGGAGAGCAGGAGGGAGGGGAGCAGGAGAGAGGGGAGCAGGAGAGAGGGGAGTAGGAGAGACGGGAGCAGTAGAGAGGGGAGCAGGAGAGAGGGCAGCAGGAGAGAGGGGAGCAGGAGAGAGGGCAGCAGGAGAGAGGGCAGCAGGAGAGAGGGGAGCAGGAGAGAGGGCAGCAGGAAGGAGGGGAGCAGGAGAGAGGGGGGCAGGAGAGGGGGCAGCAGGAGAGAGGGGATCAGGAGAGAGGGCAGCAGTAGAGAGGGGAGCAGGAGAGAGGGGAGCAGGAGGGAGGGCAGCAGGAGAGAGGGTAGCAGGAGAGAGGGCAGCAGGTGGGAGCGGAGCAGGAGGGAGGGCAGCAGGAGAGAGGGGAGCAGGAGAGAGGGCAGCAGTAGAGAGGGGAGCAGGAGAGAGGGGAGCAGGACGGAGGGCAGCAGGAGAGAGGGCAGCAGGAAGGAGGGGAGCAGGAGAGAGGGGAGCAGGAGAGAGGGGAGCAGGAGAGAGGGCAGCAGTAGAGAGGGGAGCAGGAGAGAGGTTAGCAGGAGGGAGGGCAGCAGGAGGGCGGGGAGCAGGAGAGAGGGCAGCAGGAGAGAGGGGAGCAGGAGAGAGGGGAGCAGGAGA